>NW_023994398.1:330000-367903 GCF_015586225.1 Lucilia sericata | reverse complement strand
TAGAATTTAATGAAGACCCAGAATATATATACTTTTGTGGGTCTATGACCAATATTTCGATGTGTTACAAACGGAATGACAAAATTAATATACCCCCATCTTTTTTGATGGTGGGTATCAAAAAAAAAAAAATATTTTATTTCAATTCTTAAACCGTGAGCCTCAATTATGAACCGATACTCAAAATTTTGTACATTCAGGGCTATACTCGTATTTTAAATAAGGAACACTCGTAGTTTATTAGCCAAAACTCTTTCCTGAAGGGAACCTTTGTGTATTACCGACACATTCCGCATGAAATTCGGAGCGAATTTCATAACCGTATTTCATAACTCATATTTTTAAGCCAGTAATGATCGTTTAAGTAATTTTCTGAAGGGGACCTTATATGGGCGGTAGGGTAAATTATATACCGATCCTCCCTAAATTTGGTGGAGAGATTAAACTTATGTGCGTCAATTTTCGTCACATTCATATTTTTAAGCCAGTAATGAGCATTGTAGTTATTTGTAGAGGGGGACCTTATATGGGGGAAGGGTCATTTATGGGCCGATCCAAAAAAATTGGTACAGAGGTTTTGGCTCGTAAGAAACTTACGTGTGTAGCATTTCATCGCTTTACTCGTATTTTTAAGACAGTAGTAAGCGTTTAAGCTATTTCCTGAAGTGGACCCAATAGGGGAGTAGGGCCAATTATGGACCTATTCACATAAAAGTTATTAAAAAGATTTTGGCTCGCGAGGAACTTAATTGTGTAAAATTTTATTGCTATATTCGTATTTTTTAGCCAGTAATGAGCGTTAAAGTCATTTTCAGAAGGGGACCTTATATGGGGGTAGGGTCATTTATGGGCCGATCTTAAAAAAATTCGTAAATTTTGGTTCGTAAGAAACTTACTTATACCGAATTTCATCGCTATACTCGCATTTTTGGACCAGTAATGAGTGTTAAAGTAATTTTCTAAAGGGGACCTTAATGGGGGGTAGGGTCAATTATGGGCCGATCAAAAAATTTGTAGAGATTTGGCTTCATAAGAAACTTATTTATGTCGAATTTCATCGCTATACTTGCATGTTAAATAATTTTCAGGAGACCTTATATGGGGGGTAGGGTCATTATGGACCGATCCTAAAAAATTGGTTAAATTTTGGTTCGTGAAACTTACTTATACTGAATTTCATCGCTATACTGCAATTTTGGGCTAGTAATGAGTGTTAAAGTCATTTTCAAAGGGACCTTACATGGGGGGTAGGGTCATTTATGGGCCGATCCTAAAAAAATTGGTAGAAATTTTGGTTCGTAAGAAACTACTTATACCGAATTTCATCTATACTCATTTTGGGCTGTAATGAGTGTTAAAGTATTTTCAAAGGGACCTTACATGGGGGTAGGGTCATTTATGGGCCGATCCTAAAAAAATTTGTAGAGAGATTTTGGTTCGTAAGAAACATACTTATACCGAATTTCATCGCTATACTTGCATTTTGGGACCAGTAATGAGTGTTAAAGTAATTTTCAGAAAGGGACCTTATATGGGGGGGGGGTCATTTATGGGCCGATCCTCAAAAAATTTGATAGAAAGATTTTAGTTCATATGAAACTTATTTATGTCGAATTTCATCGTTATACTTGTACTTCTAAAGCAGTTATGTCCGTTAAAGCTTTTTTTTGTAGGTCCACTTGTATGGGGGCAATCCGAAAAAGTGGACCGATATTGCCCATTTTCAATACCAAACAAACCTTAACAATAGAGAATATTTATGCAAAATGTCAACCGTCTAGCTTCTCTCGTGTGGTCTCTATCGTGATTTCAACAGACAGACGGACGGACATGGCTAGATCGTCTTAGAATTTAATAAGGAGCCGAAATATATATACTTTTATGGGTCTATGACCAATATTTCGATGTGTTACAAACGGAATGACAAAATCAATATACCCCATCTTTTTTTGATGGTGGGTATAAAAATATGCATATTTAAAATATGGCACTGTTAAAAATATTTGTAGAATTTTTTTTTTATTATTTTCATCAGAATTTGCAGGTCAATAAAGAATTTTGCATTTTTAGAATTCCAGTTAATTTCGTTGTGTTTTTCAAATTATTTTTTAATTACTTTTGGAATTTATAGTTTTATTGTTAAAACGACCCGTGTTAAGTATTTTTCAATTGCAATTTGCAAAAAACATATCCTCATTGTGTGAAACTGTGAAGTTATTTGCGTTAAAAAAGTTTAAAGGGAAATAATGAGGCCATTCCAATATAAAAACTTGTTGAGATTAATACCGAAATATTGAATCAAATGCTAAGTGTCCTCTCACGAGATATATAAATTTTGCTGTAATTGAATATATTATTTTTTAAATAAAGAATACAATTTATTGAAGAACCAGAAAGGGTAAATAATTTGTGTTATCACTTAAGGTTTGTGGATCCGTAACCCTGGACACGACATAGCTACTCCAGTCAACGACAAAACCACGTTACTATGTGTAACACCAAAAAAAAAATTATGAATATTATCAAAATTAGTTAGTACCCTCACTACGGAAATAACAATTTTGTCAAGTTATCTAAAAACTATATAGTTTAATGGGTTTTAATTCGGCATAGCCGAATACAGCACACTGACTTGTTTTGTACTAACATTTCTTTAGCTAAAAAATTAACATAAAACCCCAAAATAGGTTTTATGTTAAATGTGTGTAATTCCTTCATTTATGTTAATATTATTTAAGTCAATTTAGTTACATTATTTAATACCACAATACATACAAAAAATGTACATTAAATTACTTCTTGAGAATGACTTCAGAAGTAGTGAATTTGGAATAAAATAAAAAGGACATCCTCCTATGAAACGACTAAATATTATTCAATTAGTTATAATGAATAACAAGTAAGAGTGCTATATTCGGCTATGTCGAATCTATCGGGATAAAGTACGACTTGAATATGTTTTGTGAGCATATAAATCATTCTACCAAATTTTTTCGGATCGGTCCATATTTGGTAATAGCTCCTATATAAGGTCAATTAAACGCACATATTTCATATCAAATAAAGATATCTTAATAAAATTCGCCACAAATATGTTTTGTGTACATATGAATCATTCTACGAAATTTTTCCGGTTAGGCCCGTAATTGGTCATAGCTCCTATATAATGTGCACTTTCGAAAATCACTTAAACGCACATATTTCATTAAATGATAAATCTATTGAAGTAAAATTAAACTTTATTTTTTTTTGCATATAAATCATTATAAATTACTTAAATTCACATTGACAATCAAAGTTATCGGGATAAAATTCGACATAGATGTGTATTTTGTGTATATAAATCATTCTACGGAATTTTCTTCCGGATCGGCCCATAAGTTGTATTCTCTTAGTAAAGCATTTAATACCATTTTATTCGTTGTTAATGATTATATATGGATAAAATTCGACATGAGTATGTTCTGTGTATAGATATATCATTCTATTAACATGTTTTCGAACTGGCCTATTAATATAAATTTTTCTGGACTTATGAAAATTAGTTCGACATATGCATAAATGTTAATACTCTCAATACGGAAACAAAAATGTTGCCAAATTATCTAAAAATTAGATAGCTAAATGGGTTTTAATAAAAACTATCTTGCTGGTTGAGGGTATTTAAGATTCGGCATAGCCGAATATAGCACTCTTACTTGTTTTTAAACCCATTTAACTATCTAATTTATAATTTGTAAAATTTTTGTTTCCGTGTTGAGGGTAGCAACATTTATGCACTAATTTTAATTAACTAACTAATTTTAATTAGGTCCAGATAAATTTATATTAATAGGCCAGTACAGAACATACTCATTTTAAATTTTATCCGGATATAATCATCTAATAACGAATTAAGTGTATTAAGTGATTTTCATAAGTATACCTTCTGAACTGACCAAAAACGGCGATACCGCCCTATCCATGGGGTAAATACGCCAAGAGGATGGGGCTGTTTTATATTTTAATTCATTAAACAAAGTATAATAGACCAGATATTTATTGTTTATTTCACATAATTTGTATACCCTCCACCACCATCAGTGGTGATAGAGCGTATATATAAGTTTTCATTCCGTGTGTAGGACCAAAAATATTAATCTGAGACCCACAAGTAATATATTCTGGGTCCTTATGAAATTTTGAGTCGATTTAGCTATGTCCGTTTGTCTGTCTGGTTAAAACACGCTCACGTTAAAACTAAGCAAATGACATCAACCAAATTCACTGAGAATATTTATTGTTTTCCTAAGCAGTTTCCTATTGAAAATCAGCTGAATCGGTTCACAACGTAAAAAGTTATGAGTAAAAATTTCAGACTACCTAAAAAAATTAAGTTTTTTTCCCTAATTCTTGAGTAGTTTTCTCAGAAACTACCAAAGATAATTCGACATATTTTGTCACAGATTATTTTTTCCATCTATAGATTAATTATGTTTAAATTGTAACAATCGATCCAAAACGTCCCATAGCCCCCATACAAAGGTACATATTCCCGGAAATTAATTTATCGTTAACAACTTCATCAAATATATCGGTATCAACACAAAATTTTGTACATATTTACATTATATGAACAGGAATCAAAACTACGGACTTAGATCTGTATCGGTGCACAATTGGTCATAGTTCCCATATAAGGTCCACTTTCGAAAATCACTTAAATGAACATATTTTATTTATAAATAAAGCTATCTGGATAAAATTCGGCATGAATATGTTTGTATATACATAAATCATTCTACGGAATTTTTTTCCGGATCGGTCCTTAATTGGTCATAGCTCCCATATAAGGTTCACATCAGAAAATCACTTAAACGAGCATAATTCATAGATAAATAAAGCTATCTGGATAAAATTCGACATGAATGTGTTTTGTGTATATGAATTACTCTAGGAAATTTGTTCCGGATCGGTCCATAATCGGTCATAGCTCCCATATAAGGTCCTCATCCGAAAATCACTCAAATGCGCATAATTCATTGATTAATAAAACTATCAGGGTAGAACTCGAGGTGAATATGTTTTGTATATAGATATAAATTATTCAGTGAAATTTTTTGGATCAGTCCACAATTGGTACTAGCTCCCATGTAAGATCCACATCCTAAAATCACTTAAACAAGCGTAATTCATTGATAAATAAAGCTATCGGGATAAAATTCGGCATGTGTATAGTATTAAATTACTCTACGATTTTTTTTTTTTCGTAGCGGTCCATATTTGGTCATAGCTCCCATATAAGGTCCTCCGAGAATCACTTAAATGCGCATAATTCATTGATAATTAAAGCTAACAGGGTAAAGCTGGACGTTTATATATATATATATATATATATATAAGATATATATATATATTATATATATATATATATTATATTATATATATAATATATATATATATATATATATATATATATATATATATATATATATATATATCCGGAACAAATTTCGCAGAGTATTCATATACACACAAAACACATACATGTCGAATTTTATCCAGATAGCTTTATTTATCTATGAATTATGCTCGTGTAAGTGATTTTCTGATGTGAACCTTATATGGGAGCTATGACCAATTATGGACCGATCCGGAAAAAAAAAATTCGTAAAGTAATTTAATACTATACACATCATGCAGAATTTATCACGATAGCTTTATTTATCAATGAATTAAGCTTGCTTAAGTGATTTTGGATGTGAATCTTACATGGGAGCTAGTACCAATTGTGGACTGATCCCGAGAAATTTCACTGAATGATTTATATCTATATACAAAACATATTCACCTCGAGTTCTACCCTGATAGTTTTATTAATCAATGAATTATGCGCATTTGAGTGATTTTCGGATGTGACCTTATATGGGAGCTATGACCGATTATGGACCGATCCGGAACAAATTTCGTAGAGTAATTCATATACACACAAAACACATTCATGTCGAATTTTATCCAGATAGCTTTATTTATCTATGAATTATGATCGTTTAAGTGATTTTCTGATGTGAACCTTATATGGGAGCTATGACCAATTATGGACCGATCCGGAAAAAAATTCCGTAGAATGATTTATGTATATACAAAACATATTCATGCCGAATTTTATCCAGATAGCTTTATTTATAAATAAAATATGTTATTTAAGTGATTGTCGAAAGTGGACCTTATATGGGAACTATGACCAATTGTGCACCGATACAGATCTAAGTCCGTAGTTTTGATTCCTGTTCATATAATGTAAATATGTACAAAATTTTGAGTTTATACCGATATATTTGAGGAAGTTATTAACGATAAATTAATTTCCGGGAATATGTACCTTTGTATGGGGGCTATGGGACGTTTTGGATCGATTGTTACAATTTTAAACATAATTAATCTATAGATGGAAAAAATAATCTGTGACAAAATATGTCGAATTATCTTGGTAGTTTCTGAGAAAACTACTCAAGAATTAGGGAAAAAAACTTTTTTTTAGGTAGTCTGAAATTTTTACTCATAACTTTTTACGTTGTGAACCGATTCTGCTGATTTTCAACAGGAAACTGCTTAGGAAAACAATAAATATTCTCAGTGAATTTGGTTGATGTCATTTGCTTAGTTTTAACGTGAGCGTGTTTTAACTATACAGACAAACGGACATAGCTAAATCGACTCAGAATTTCATAACGACCCAGAATATATATACTTTGTTGGGTCTCAGATGAATATTTTTTGGTCCTACACACGGAATGACAAACTTATATATACGCTCTATCACCACTGATGGTGGTGGAGGGTATACAAAATTATGTGAAATAAACAATAAATATCTGGTCTATTATCTTTGTTTAATGAATTAAAATATAAACAGCCCCATCCTCTTGGCGTATTTACCCCATGGATAGGGCGGTATCGCCGTTTTTGGTCAGTTCAGAAGGTATACTTATGAAAATCACTTAATACACTTAATTCGTTATTAGATGATTATATCCGGATAAAATTTAAAATGAGTATGTTCTGTACTGGCCTATTAATATAAAATTACTGGACCTAATTAAAATTAGTTAGTTAATTAAAATTAGTGCATAAATGTTGCTACCCTCAATACGGAAAACATGTTAATAGAATGATATATCTATACACAGAACATACTCATGTCGAATTTTATCCATATATAATCATTAACAACGAATAAAATGGTATTAAATGCTTTACTAAGAGAATACAACTTATGGGCCGATCCGGAAGAAAATTCCGTAGAATGATTTATATACACAAAATACACATCTATGTCGAATTTATCCCGATAACTTTGATTGTCAATGTGAATTTAAGTAATTTATAATGATTTATATGCAAAAAAAAAAATAAAGTTTAATTTTACTTCAATAGATTTATCATTTAATGAAATATGTGCGTTTAAGTGATTTTCGAAATGCACATTATATAGGAGCTATGACCAATTACGGGCCTAACCGGAAAAATTTCGTAGAATGATTCATATGTACACAAAACATATTTGTGGCGAATTTTATTAAGATATCTTTATTTGATATGAAATATGTGCGTTTAATTGACCTTATATAGGAGCTATTACCAAATATGGACCGATCCGAAAAAAAATTTGGTAGAATGATTTATATGCTCACAAAACATATTCAAGTCGTACTTTATCCCGATAGATTCGGCATAGCCGAATATAGCACTCTTACTTGTTATTCATTATAACTAATTGAATAATATTTAGTCGTTTCATAGGAGGATGTCCTTTTTATTTTATTCCAAATTCACTACTTCTGAAGTCATTCTCAAGAAGTAATTTTAATGTACATTTTTTGTATGTATTGTGGTATTAAAGAATGTAACTAAATTGACTTAAATAATATTAACATAAATGAAGGAATTACACACATTTAACATAAAACCCATTTTGGGGTTTTATGTAAATTTTTTAACTAAAGAAATGTTAGTACAAAACAAGTCAGAGTGCTATATTCGGTTATGCCGAATTAAAACTCATTAAACTATATAGTTTTTAGAGAACTTGACAAAATTGTTATTTCCGTAGTGAGGGTACTAACTAATTTTGATAATATTCATAATTTTTTTTTGGTGTTACACATTGTAACGTGGTTTTGTCGTTGGCTGGAGTAGCTATGTCGTGTCCAGGGTTACGGATCCACAAACCTTAAGTGATAACACAAAATTATTTACCCTTTCTGGGTCTTCAATAAATTGTATTCTTTATTTAAAAACTCATATTCAATTACAGCAAAATTTTTATATCTCGTGAGAGGACCATTAGCATTTGATTCTATATTTCGGTATTAATACTGGCATCCTCGGATTTGGATATATTCTTGTTCGTTTATTTGTTCTCGGTTAAATATATATCTTAATTCTAGTTATAATATTATTTTTTAAATGTGTATATTACAATAAAGGAGCAGTCAACCCGAAGGTTACTGTGGGAGCAGTGATTAGCTAGTCTGAAACTACAAAGTGAGCAGTCAAACCGAAGGCTACTGAGGGAGTAGTCGGTCTGAGAACCGCTACGTATAAATTTATTGAGGAAAAATTGTTTTCACACCTAACTTCGTAGATATTATTCGTTTGTAACTAGCACACGACAATGATATATAGATATAAATATATATATATATTAATATAATATATATATATATACTATAATATATATATAATATATATATATATATATATATATATATATATATATATATATATATATATATATATATATATATATGTAAGGTTTGTTTGGTATTGCAAATGGGCAATATCGGTCCACGTTTTCGGATATCCCGCATACGAGTGGCCCCTCGAAAAGTAGCTTTTAACAGCCATATCTGTTTAAAAATACAAATATAGCGATAAAATTCGACATAAGTATGTTCCTTATGATCCGAAATCACTATGCAATATTTTATGAGGATCGGTCCATAATTGACCCTACCCCCCATTTAAGGTCCCCTTCAGAAAATGACTTTAACGCTCATTACTGGCTTAAAAATACTAGTATATAGATGAAATTCAACATAAGTAAGTTTTATACGAGTCAAAATCTATCTAAAAAATTTTATGAGGATCGGTCCATGATTGACCCTACCCCCCATATAAGGTCCCCTTCAGAAAATGACTGCAACGCTCATTAATGGTTTAAAATACGAGTGTAGCGATGAAATTCGACACAAATAAATTTAATACGAACCAAATTCTGCCTACCAAATTTTATGAAGATCGACCCATAATTGACCCTATCCCCTATATAAGGTCCCCTTCAGAAAATTACTTTAACGCTTATAACTGGCATAAATATACGAGTATATAGATGAAATTCGACATAAGTATGTTTCATTCGAGTCAAACGAGGTGTGATGGTTAGTATATAAGATTCGGCATAGCCGAATATAACACATAATACATATACTTGTTCTGTTTTGTTTTAATTATCTATTTTTGAATTAATCTTAATTACATAAATACCAACGAATTAATGTAAAGTATTTTGTTTTTTGAATTAACCTTAATTTACAAATGAAGTATAATTAGTTTTTATTATAGGGCCTTCTATGACGAAGGTAAATATTACCCTTGTGGTAGTGAGGGTTTTCGGACCAAATCTCGCCCATCAAATAAAACACTATAGTGTATTTGTTTTTTTCTTCAAAGTGGGGGAGGATGTAACGTAGCATTGCTACATACACAAGTTTCAAAATATGTAAATACCCATAATGATATCCCACATCAACAGAATACCCATAATATACACACGCACATGTATATTTCATGTTAATTGTTTCTTTGTTCACTATAAATAACTTTCTTGTTTGTAATTCTTAACCAGTTTATACAAAATATTGTATATATGATTCAAGTTTGAACACAGGAAGCGCCGGCCAATGTAAGATTCATCTACGAAAGTAGGTGTGAAAACAATGTTCCCTCAATAAATTTTATACGTTGTGGTTCTCAGACCGACTATATACAGTATTGTTCGAAACTTAAGCAACTTTTTCTTAGTAAGTAATCATGGTCTTATATATTCTTTTTAAATTGATTTATGAAAAATATTCATTTTATTTACTATTACACTATGTGTCTATATTCTAAAATAACAACAAAACTTAAATTCTATTTCCTTAGAAAAAATAAAAAAATAAAAACTAAATTAACTCAAAAAACAGCTGTTCGAAACCTAAGCAACTTTTACATTGTCGTATTTTTTTGCTAGAATTAAAGAACGATAGCAACAAAAAATTAATACAAAAATTTAAATCCCGTTATGATTGATACAGAAAAATTAAATTTTTCGGCATTTTAAACGTAGGGTTGGAACACGTCGCTTCAAAAACAAAAATGAACTAATGAACTGCCTAAAATCAGAGTGGGAGGCCACACCAACAACAATTCTAACAAACCTAGTAGAATCTATGCCAAAAAGATGCGCAGCGGTCATAAAGAACAAAGGCTATCATACGAAATACTGAAGTTGCTTAGGTTTCGAACAGCTGTTTTTTGAGTTAATTTAGTTTTTATTTTTTTATTTTTTCTAAGGAAATAGAATTTAAGTTTTGTTGTTATTTTTAGAATATAGACACATAGTGTAATAGTAAATAAATGAATATTTTTCATAAATCAATTTAAAAAGAATATATAAGACCATGATTACTTACTAAGAAAAAGTTGCCTAGGTTTCGAACAATACTGTATATATATATATATATATATATATATATATATATATAAATGAAGATTAATTCAAAAATAAATAATTAAACCAAAACAGAAAATTAAATAAATCCTGAATATATATATATATATATATATATATATATATATATATATATATATATATATACTAGCTATACCCAGTGTGCTTTGCTACCCTAAAAGGAATATGTATAAATAAATACCAGATTATTATATGTTACATATAAAAGATGTCAAGCAAATTATTGCAAGTTCGCCAGTTTCTATCTATCGCCAATTTCTATCTATCTACAAAAAATTTGAATAATATAAGAGTTTCCAAGATGCACGAAATTTTGTATTTAATTCATATATGTGGTGCCAAGCCCCCCCATTGAAAGTCCGCCCGTTATTCTCTAAATGTTCACATGAATGTCAAAGTTCTTCATGTAAAATTTTAAGATTCTAGCTCTAATAGTTTCTCAGATATATAGGAATTTAATTCATGTGGGGGCTTCAAGCCCCCCGGATGAAAGTCCGCCCTTTTTCCTCCAAAATATTCAGATGATTATTAAAATAATTTGTTCAAAATTTGAAGAATCTAGTTCTATTAGTTTCCCAGTTAAACGAAATTTTGTATTTAATTCATATGGGAGGTACCAAGTAACCCATTGGAAGTCCGCCCGTTATATTCTAAATGTTCAGGTGAATGTCAAAGTTCTTCAAGTAAAATTTAATGATTCTAGCTCTAATTGTTTCTCAGATATACGAATTTTTCTATTTTATTCATATGGGGGCTCCAAGCCCCCCAGATGAAAGTCCGCTCTTTTTTCCTTAAAAATGTTCAGATGAATATTAAAGTTCTTCGTGCAAAATTTTAAGAATTTAGTTCTATTAGTTTCCCAGATAAACGAATTTTTGTTTTTAATTAATATGGGAGGTGCCGCTCCCCTCATGGGTAGTCCGCCAATTTTTTACCCAAAATGTTTATATGGATGTTAAAGTTCTTTGTGCAAAATTTTAAGAATTTAGTTCTATTAGTTTCCCAGATAAACGAATTTTTGTATTTAATTAATATGGGAGGTGCCGCTCCCCTCATGGGTAGTCCGCCAATTTATTACCCAAAATGTTTATATGGATGTTAAAGTTCTTCGTGCTAAATTTTAAGAATTTAGTTCTATTAGTTTCCCAGATAAACGAATTTTTGTATTTAATTTATATGGGAGGTACCACGCCCCCTAATGCTAGTCCGCCTACTTTTTGTCCTAAATGATCATATTGACACTAAAGTGGCTCCGACAAAATTTGAGGACTCTAACTGTTATATTATCTAAAATATACGGATTTTATATTTTTCTTAATGTGGGCGTGGCTCATCGCCCACTTGAAATTTCGAAATAAAAAGTAGCCTATTACCTATTCCAGACATGCAGGAATATGCTGTGAAAATTTCAAGAAAATCGGTTCAGCCGTTTAGTAGTCTATAACGTTCAAACATACAAACATACAAACAAACACACATTCATTTATATATATAGATATATAAGAGAGAGATAGAGAAGAGAGAGAGAGAGAGATAGAGAGAGAGAGAGAGAGAGAGAGAGATGAGAGAGAGGGATATAGAGATAGAGAGAGATAGAGAGAGAGATAGAGAGAGAGAGATAGATAGGAGATATAGATATATAGTGATAGGATATAGAGATATAGATATAGATAGATAGATAGAGATATATATATATATAGATAATTATAATATATAGATAGATTATATATATATATAGATTATATATATATATATCAAAAAATTTTATACGTAGCGGTTCTAGACCGACTACTCCCTCAGTATATATATATATATATATATATATATATATATATATATATATATATATAAAAATGAATGTGTGTGTTTGTTGTTATGTTTGAACGTTATAGACTATTAAACGGCTGAACCGATTTTCTTGAAATTTTCACAGCTTATTCCTGCACGTCTGGAATAGGTAATAGGCTACTTTTTATTTCGAAATTTCAAGTGGGCGATGAGCCACGCCCACATTAAGAAAATATGAAATCCGTATATTTGAGATAATATAACAGTTAGAGTCCTCAAATTTTGTCGGAGCCACTTTAGTGTCAATATGATCATTTAGGACAAAAAGTAGGCGGACTAGCATTAGGGGGCGTGGTACCTCCCATATAAATTAAATACAAAAATTCGTTTATCTGGGAAACTAATAGAACTAAATTCTTAAAATTTAGCACGAAGAACTTTAACATCCATGTAAACATTTTGGGTAATAAATTGGCGGACTACCCATGAGGGGAGCGGCACCTCCCATATTAATTAAAAACAAAAATTTGTTTATCTGGGAAACTAATAGAACTAAATTCTTAAAATTTTGCACGAAGAACTTTAATATTCATCTGAACATTTTTAAGGAAAAAAGAGCGGACTTTCATCTGGGGGGCTTGGAGACCCCATATGAATAAAATAGAAAAATTCGTATATCTGAGAAACTATTAGAGCTAGAATCTTTAAATTTTACTTGAAGAACTTTGACATTCATCTGAACATTTAGAATATAACGGGCGGACTTCCAATGGGGTACTTGGTACCTCCCATATGAATTAAATACAAAATTTCGTTTAACTGGGAAACTAATAAAACTAGATTCTTCAAATTTTGAACAAATTATTTTAATATTCATCTGAATATTTTGTAGGAAAAAGGGCGGACTTTCATCCGGGGAGCTTGAAGCCCCCACATGAATTAAATTCGTATATCTGAGAAACTATTAGAGCTAGAATCTTCAAATTTTACATGAAGAACTTTGACATTCATGTGAACATTTAGAGAATAACGGGCGGACTTTCAATAGGGGGCTTGGCACCACATATATGAATTAAATACAAATTTTTCATAGATAGAAATTGGCGAACTTGCAATAATTTGCTTGGCATCTCTCATATGTAACATATTGTTAATCTGGAAAACTATTGTAGTTAGAATTTTCAAAGTCGTTAAGTGGGTTTTTTATTTAATCAGTTTTAAACGGCTAAACTGATTTTCTTGAAATTTTCACAATATCTTCCTGTATGTCTGGAAGGAGTTATAACTGTTTTTTATGTTGAAATTTCAAATGAGCGAGGTCCCACGTATAGAGTCCCCAAATTTTGTACAAGTAACTTTTGTTTAAATACAAATATTTTGGACAAAAATAGGGAGTTCAGCAAAAGCGGGCGTGGCACCTCCCATATGAAGTAAATACTAAAATCTAATTATTAAAATCTGTATATCTAGAAAACTATAACAGCTAGAGTCCCCAATTTTGGTGCCTCTCACGTGAAGTAATTACAAAAAATTGATTATTCTTACTTTAAAAAATTTTTGAAAAATCTACGTTTAGTGCGTTTGAAAATTATTATATCTTGAAATATGTAAGGTATAAAACCCTTAAATGGATGAGTTTGAAATTTTCAACTCATATACATAGTAGGTACTAAAATTCATAATATTCAAATATTTATCTTGAAAAACATATACATATGCAATATGTTATTGTTTACTTCTAATAAAAATATTATTTATTTGTCGCATATTTAAAAAATACATTAGGTATTTATTGGGCGATGAATGGGCATGTAACATTAGGCAGTAATATTTTCATTCATTACCTTTAATTACCTATGTTATAAAATGTAAACTGTCAATAGTTTACTTTTTATAACTTAGGTAAGTAGTTGCAAAACTCATCAAAAAATTACCTGTGACCGACGCAAGCACAACTATTTGTTAAATTGTAATAACCTTAACCATTTGTTCAAAAGGTTTTTGACCTGAACCGATTTTGTACCTATTCATATTAGGTAAAAAATCTTTAAATTTTACTTGAAGAATCTTGACATTCATCTGAACATTTAGAGTATAACGGGCGGACTTTCAATGGGGAACTTGGTACCTCCCATATGAATTAAATACAAAATTTCGTTTATCTGGGAAACTAATAGAACTTGATTCTTAAAAGTTTGCACAAATTACTTTAATATTAACTTAATGAATCAAATAGAAAAATTCTTATATCGTACATCTTTAAAGTTTACATGAAGAACTTTGACATTCATGTGAACATTTAGAGCATAACGGGCGGACTTTTAATGGGTGGCTTGGCACAACATATATGAATTAAATACAAAATTTCGTTTACCTTGGAAACTCTTATATTATTAAAATAGAAATTGGTGATAGATAAAAACTGGCGAACTTGCAATAATTTGCTTGACATCTCTCATATGTAACATATTATAAATCTGGAAAACTATTGTAGTTTGAATCTTCAAAATCGTTAAGTGGGTTTTTTATTTATACATATTGCTTTTAGGGTAGCAAAGCACACTGGGTATAGCTAGTATATATATATATATATATATATATATATATATATATATATATATATATATATATATATATATATATATATTAATGTAAATTAAGATTAATTCAAAAATAAATAATTAAAACAAAACAGAAAAATATATAAATCCTGCACAATTTTATTTATATATATATATATATATATATATATATATATATATATATATATATATATATATATATATACATATATATATATATATATATATATATATATATATATATATATATATAAATAAAGTTAGTTCATCGGTTTCTTCTTCCCATCTCGGCTAGCCATCTTTATGAAGCGTTAGAGACCATTGCAACGAAGTCGTGCTGTTATACGATTCATAATTGTCATCTGCACAGGCGGTAGCGTACTTCTTTTAATAATGTACTGGTGATGACATCTGTACCTATTATGAAAGGGTACTACTATTCCCGTGAACAGCTCGTTTTCTGAGTAGAGTGTTTTCGGTGACTCGGATATGTGCACATTTATAGGTGCTGTAGTAGCATGAGCTGGTGTGGTCGAAGCTGGTGTTGTCGAAACTGGTGTGGTCGAAGCTGCTGTTGTCGAGGCTGGTGTTGACGAATCTGGTGTTTTCGACATCGTTATTGCACGATTCGTCGATAATAGTGGTAGCGTCGGTAAAGCTGCTGGTGTTGTAGCTGGAGCATCGACAAATGTAATCCTCCTGGTGTATACTAATGGTGGGGGACTGCTTGAAATTGGTGGTTTAATTTGTATATTCTGCAGAATTCTGGGTCTGGCTTCCGGCGGAGGTTGGAACGGTTTCGGTTTTTCCAAATTTTTTTGGCTTTATATTCCGGTTTTGAGGTACTGGTTGGGTACGTTTACGCTCCATGGTTGAAATTGAAAAGAATGATTCTTAATTAAAACCTGCCTTATATACTAGGATAACGGGACTTTTATTAAATTTTATTTGTACTTTTAGCTCTCTGTAGTATTTTCTCTCTGTCTTTGGCTGGTCTCTGTTTTCTTATTACTTTCTTGTTTTCTCTCTTATACTAGACTTCGAGATTTACAGGTTTTAGATCTTGTACATTTACTCTGAACTTCTTCTTATTTTCATCAACAGCTTCGTAAATGTTTGATGCTAAGACTTGAGAAATTGTGTAAGGACCAGAATATTTTTCAGCTAGTTTCTGGTTAAATTTGTCAACTGCAGAGGATAGTTGTCTTTCCCTTTTCCATACTTTTGATCCAATTGTTGGTTTCCTCGGCCTCCTGCGAAGGTTATAATATCTCGCCTTTTTATTTGAAGCCACTCGTTTTTTTTAACAATTTCTTCCCATAATTCAGCCATATTTCTTTTTATCAATTCTTCATTAGGTGAATCGTACTGTAGATGCATTTGTTTGGGATGAGTGGGATTAGTTCCATTAATCATCTCAGCCGGACTAAGTCGTGTGGTTTCGCTCATTGCCGTATTAATTGCAAACGATATTTCCGAGAGACTTTGATCCCACTGACGATGGTCGTTGCCGGTACTTTGGGCTATCATTGTTTTTACTGTTCGATTCATTTTTTCAGTAGGATATTCATGGGGAGCATAAGGTGCAGTTGTAAAGTGCTGGATTCCATGTTCAGTAAGAAAATTCTTCACACATTTACTTGTAAATTGCACACCATTATCAGAAAGGAAGGCTGTAGGACATCCAAACTGGTAAACTACCCGTTCCTTTAATGCTTTTATGACATCTTTAGCCTGTCTAGTTGGAACCAATTCTACCCATTTGCTAAACAAATCAAATATTACTAAGAGCGTCGTATTTCCATGAACGGAACGCGGTAATGGGCCGTTAAAATCTGCAGCAAGATTTCCCATGGTTTCGTACATTGCATTGTGTGCATTATCCCAGCGGCTAACCGTTGTTCTGGTTTGTAACGAGTACAAGTTTCGCAAGATCGTACGTAATCGGATACATCCTTGTACATGCCTGGCCAATAATAATTTTCTTGTATACAACGTAACGTCTTAAGAATACCGAGGTGACCAGCGGTCGGTTTATAGTGATTCTCCTTAAGGACTGTTATACGTTGGTCAGAGGGGATACACAATATCCACTGTGGGCTTGAATCAAAGGCTGTTTTACGAGGGATATGCTTAAATAGTAGGGTTTGTACGTTTTGGAAATCGGGGTACGATTTGTTATTCTTTGTCACCTCATTCATCACACGTTCATACCAGCTAGAGGATGTGATCGCCATATAGGGGTGCCAGACGTACTGATTTTAGCAGTACACGTACTGATTTTTTTCAATTGTACTGTTTTATTCACAACACCCAAATCAGTACGCAAATGTACTGCTTTTCACAATTTGTACTGTTTTTGTACTGTTTTTTTTTTTAAATGCAACAATAAAAAATATATGTCTTTTTTAATGCAACAATACTATTCTAATATTTTAAAACAACAAATTTTGTTCTGTGTACAAAAATCTGCAGATGTTTGAAACACCCTGTGGTACAAAAACACATCATTTATTTGCAACATTGTTATTGTTTTGATGTATTCATATTTTTAGAGCCAACGGAATAATTTTTGACAAAAATTTATAAAAAGTTCAAGATATTTTAAAACAAGTTAAAAATATATAAACATTTTCAAGTTACATATATTATTTAAGCAGTCCAGTAAGATAAATTAAAATTAATAGTATAAGTATGCAGTGTGTATTTGAAAAATTTCCTTTTTAGAAATGGATAATGAAGAAATAATTTCCGATGAATCTTTGTCGGATAGATCAACCACAGATGTAGAAGAAGTAGCGTCCACAACGTATCATAAACGAAAGAAACAAGTTGTCATTCGACGTAAAAACAAATTTAGTGATAGTTGGAAAAATAAATTTAGTTGGGTAACAAGAACTAACAAGGAATCCATGGCCAAATGCATCGTTTGTGGTATATGTTTTTCAATTGCAAATAGCGTTATTACAGGTATCAAGCGCCATATGAAGACAGCAAAACATATGCGGAATTTAGGAAGCTATCAACAAAAACCTGTAAGTCGTTTTTTCAACAATAGTTCGAATAAAGAAACACAAGGAGCAACAGAGGCAAGTTCAATGGCAGAGGCAGCTTTTGTCTATCATACCATCACACATAGCCACAGCTACCAATCCGCAGATTGCAGTAATTAGCTTTTTAAACAAATGTTTCCAGACTCAAATGTAGCTTCTACTTTTACATGTGGTAAAACAAAGTTGTCGAAGATCGCTACTAACATTTTGGCTAAGTATTCTATTGAAACCGTACTTAAGGACTTGAATGATGATCACCCTTTTTCTATATCAACCGATGCGTCAAACAAAGGAAATATTAAAACATTTCCAATTGTTCTCCGATACTTTTCTAAGCATACGGGAGTAAATAAAAAACTTTTGAACTTTTATGAGTCAAATTCGGAAATGTCAAAAGATATTTTATGGATACATAGCCGAAACTGTTTGCAGTAACTGTAGTAACACACAAGAGGTTTCTTTATTTAAAAAACGAGCTGACGCAGTCTTATCATATGTAATTAAATATATTGAAGATCGATTTGATTTAAACAATAACAAATTTGAAAAACTAAGTATTTTCAACATGAATTCAAACATTTTATTTCAAGATTTTACTGAAGTTGTAAAATTGTTCTCAATTAAAAATATTGATATGGATATCCTATTTGATGAATTTATTAGTTTGAAAACTTTTGCTAAAAACGTAGAAACAGAAAAAGCTGTTGACGAAAAATGGAAAGACTTTTTAAACAGTGGAAACTTTCCAAATTTTGAAAAAATTTTATTTTTTCAATACCCCATTCAAATGCCGCCACTGAAGGATTTTCAGTCTGATGTTTTTATTTTGGAGGAAGGAGAGGAATAGACTATTGATTGAAAACTTAGAAAGTGAGTTAATTATAAAAACAAACAATGAATTTTACAATTTTTTAAAAACGGAAGATGGAAAAAATGGTATTTTAAAACATATAAAAAAAAGTGATAAATATCTTTAAAAAGTAATATACTAAAGAAAAGAAAATAATATAATATTGTAACTTTATATAAACATATACATACTTATGTAAATATATAAATAATTAATAATCTAAAAAACATAGTATGTACTTATATGTAAAAATATGTTAATATTATTTTTGAAATAGCATATACTTATGTAATTTACTCTATGATCTCATATTTCAATTGTTTTTTTTTAATTAATACTAAAAAATTTTATGAATTGAATAAATTGTTATGTTTTTTGAAAGCGTACTGCTTTTTCATTAATTGTACTGTTTTTTTTTTCCTAAATGTACTGTTTTTCCGAGTTTCAAATCTGGCTACCCTATCGCCATAAGATAATCATTAGACTGTATAGGTAGAGGGGCGCGAGATAGACAGTCGGCCACAACATTCAGGCTCCCTTTTCGATATTCGATATTAAAATCATATTGTTGGAGCTCCAGAGCCCATCGTGCAAGTCTTCCTGAGGGATTCTGGAGGTTATGGAGCCATTTTAACGAATGGTGGTCAGTTATAACTGTAAATTTGTAGCCTTCAAGATACGATCTCATCTTACGTATTCCCCATAATATGGCGAGGCACTCTTGTTCGGTCGTTGAGTACTTTTTCTCCAATTCTGTCAACGTTCGGCTTGCGTAAGCAATAAAGTCTCAGCTTCTGAATGTCGCTGAAAAAGAACTGCCTCTAGGCCTTCTTGACTTGCGTCGGTTTGGAGGAAGAAAGGTCTGTTAAAGTTAGAACAACTGAGAATGGGTGCTTGTGTCAAAACCAACTTCAAGTTTCTAAACGCCTCTCTCTGACTGTCTCCCCATACCCATTTGACTCGTTTTTTTAATAGTTGGTTCATAGGGGCGACAACCACTGAAACATTTGGTATAAATCGTACCCGTCGTAATTCTTTGATGTTTGTAGGTTCTGGGAGTTTTTGTATTGCTTCAACTTTCCCGGGGTCAGTAGTTATTCCATATTCGCTTGTTGGAGTCGTGTGAAGACGATGTCTAGAATACGTAGGTGTTCATTAAAAGTTCGGCCAAGAATTATTATATCGTCGAGATATACGAATACCAGTGGATGCAAATCAGTTCCAATAATATGATCTAATGTTCTCTGAAAAGTTGCTGGGGCAGAATGTAAGCCAAAAGGCATAACCTTCCACTGAAATAGACCTCTCCCGGGAACAGTGAATGCTGTATATTGTAACGTGCAGTTACAAATCACAAACCTATACCTCTATATATATTTTTCTTTATTAATACTCTCTATACTAATTGCACTAATTAATATTTTCAGTAGTAATTATATACACTATACAAAGTGTTATAATTCCCAATTAGTTTATGTGCATTTTAATATAAGAGATCAAAGATTTTAAGAACAAGGCGACAGTGTTGCCATATAGTTTTTGAAGAAAACTTTTTATTTTTATGAAAAAAACTTTTTTTCAACAAAAAAAATTTTTTTTTTGTACTAAAATTACAAAATACCCAAGAAAAATTAGTGAAAAAATTAGCAAATTGAGGAATTTTAAATAGCTTAATGATAATTGGTACAGAACATTTCCTTAACATCAGTAGCAAGGAATTACTGGATATTGTGGTCTTAGACACCATAAATTTACACTTGAAATGTCATGATGAATCTATGTGGATTCTGTATAATACAAGAGGAAACCTCTGAACTTTTGTAACTACCCGTCATTGGGAACACGAAACACGAAGATTTTGTCTTACCCAGACCCAGATGATATCTTCAAACACCCACCGATTAATCCATTTATCTTCATGCGCGAGTTTGGCCTAGTATGGTGAACCAAAGGGCTGCACAAAATCTCTACAATATGGTCGAAGTGCATTGTCCTTAACGTCTATTCTAAGGGATTAAGGTCATCAACACCGGTCAATTTTTTTTCAGTTTTTAGGAATATCTCGAATATTAATGGTATAAAATATTATTTTGTTAATGGTAAACATTGTTTTTTTATTTTAAACTTATTTATTGATTAAATAAAATAAAAACTGAAAAACTGTATAAATTTTCAAAAAAAATTTTATTGGAATAAAACTTGAAAACTTTTTTGAATCTCAAAAAACTTGCAAAAAAAGGGAAAACTTGACATATGGTAACACTGCAAGTCGAGCAAGAATCGAAGTACCGAATAAGTTACGATTTGTTCCCGGGCAGCAAATTGTAACTAGGCCGAAGTTCTTACTCCATACTAATACCGTAACCGAACCCAGTAGTTAGCCGACCGAGAGCCGAAGCATTTATCTCTTCGGATTGTATTCCTTAGCTAGTCGTAGTTAGCCGACGAGAGCCGAAGAATTTATCTCATCGGATTGCATCCGTTATCTCATTGTACTATTAATAGTCGTTAGCCGACCGAGAGCCGAAGCATTTATCTCGTCGGATTGTATTCCTTAGCTAGTCGTAGTTTGTTGCGATTTTTAATTATTTTTTTGTGCATATTTTCATTTGGTTTTTTATTTCATATTTTGTTTTATGAAGCGATGTGTTTTCTTACGTATAGTTTGCTCTTATTCAAAGTAAATACAATACATATATAAATTTCACAAAGAAATGTTCACTGGGTAGATTTCGTTTTGAATTTATATTACATCTCTTCCTTCATAAATTATTTTATAGCATGCTACACATTTTACATACAGAGCAATTTAGTAAACATACGTACATACAAATATGTAAGTTTATATTTACACTAGCTATACCCAGTGTGCTTTGCTACCCTAAAAGCAATATAAATAAAAAATCTTCTTAATAATTTTGAAGATTCTAACTGTAATGTTTTGGAGAGATACATTTTTTCCGAACGTTAATTAAGATTTTAATGTAATCGATGACAAATTAAAAAAAAAAAAAAAAAAAACTAATATTTTCCCAGATATACGAAATTTTGTATTTAATACATATAGCGGGTGCCAAGACCCCATTGAAAGTCCGAACATTCTCTAAATGTTCACATTAATGTCAAAGTTCTTCAATTAATATTTGAAGATTGTAGCTCTAATAGTTTCTCAGATATAATAATTTTCCAATTTAATTTATATGGGGGCTCCAAGCTCCCCATGACGAAAGTCCGCTCTTTTTTCTCCAAAATGTTCAGATGAATATTTAAGTTCTTAGTGCAAAATTTGAAGAATTTAGTTCTATTAGTTCCCAGATAAACCAATTTTTGTATATTTTATTAATATGGGAGGTACTGCTCCCCAAAATGTTTACATGGATGTTAAAGTTACTCGTGGATATTTTTAATATTCTAACTATAATAGTTTCCAAGATAAACGAATTTTTCTATTTAATTTATATTGGAGGTGCCACGCCCCCTAATGCTAATCCGCCCACTTTTTGTCTTAAATAATTATATTGATACTAAAGTTGCTCCGACAAAATTTGAAGACTAACTATTATATTTTCTCAGATATACGAATTTAATATTTTCTTAATATGGGCGTGGCACGTCGCCCACATGAAATTTCAACATAAAAAGTAGCCTATAGTTCCTTCCAGACATACAGGAAGAAACTGTGAAAATTTCAGGAAAATCGGTCCAGCAGTTTAGCCGTCTATAAAGCACAAGCAAACAAACATACATACATACATACATACATACATACATACATACATACATACATACATACATACATACATACATACATACATACATACATACATACATACATACATACATACATACATACATACATACATACATACATACATACATACATACATACATACATACATACATACATACATACATACATACATACATACATACATACATACATACATACATACATACATACATACATACATACATACTACATACATACATACATACATACATACATACATACATACATACATACATACATACATACATACATACATACATACATACATACATACATACATACATACATACATACATACTACATACATACATACATACATACATACATACATACATACATACATACATACATACATACATACATACATACATACATACATACATACATACATACATACATACATACATACATACATACATACATACATACATACATACATACATACATACATACATACATACATACATACATACATACATACATACATACATACATACATACATACATACATACATACATACATACATACATACATACATACATACATACATACATACATACATACATACATACATACATACATACATACATACATACATACATACATACATACATACATACATACATACATACATACATACATACATACATACATACATACATACATACATACATACATACATACATACATACATACATACATACATACATACATACATACATACATACATACATACATACATACATACATACATACATACATACATACATACATACATACATACATACATACATACATACATACATACATACATACATACATACATACATACATACATACATACATACATACAACAAACACACTTTCATTTTTATATATATAGATATGTAAGGTTCTTAATGCTGAGAATTTACACTCCAAAAATTTTTTATGATCGCATTTTTTGTCTTTCTTCAACTTTTGTTGACACATATGTAGGTCTATTAACTCTGAGAGATTAAACTCTTTTTTTTATTTTTATACCCACCATCAAAAAAGATGGGGGGTATATTGATTTTGTCATTCCGTTTGTAACACATCGAAATATTGGTCATAGACCCATAAAAGTATATGTATTTCGGCTCCTTATTAAATTCTAAGACGATCTAGCCATGTCCGTCCGTCCGTCTGTCCGTCTGTCTGTTGAAATCACGATAGAGACCACACGAGAGGAGCTAGACGGTTGAAATTTTGCATAAATATTCTCTATTGTTAAGGTTTGTTTGGTATTGAAAATGGGCAATATCGGTCCACTTTTTCGGATTGCCCCCATACAAGTGGACCTCCAAAAAACAGCTTTAACGGACATAACTGCTTTAGAAGTACAAGTATAGCGATAAAATTCAACATAAATAAGTTTCATATGAGCCAAAATCTTTCTATCAAATTTTTGGAGGATCGGCCCATAAATGACCATACCCCCCATATAAGGTCCCTTTCTGAAAATTACTTTAACACTCATTACTGGTCCCAAAATGCAAGTATAGCGATGAAATTCGGTATAAGTATGTTTCTTACGAACCAAAATCTCTCTACAAATTTTTTTTAGGATCGGCCCATAAATGACCCTACCCCCATGTAAGGTCCCCTTTAGAAAATGACTTTAACACTCATTACTGGTCCAAAAATGCGAGTATAGCGATGAAATTCAGTATAAGTAAGTTTCTTACGAACCGAAATCGCTCTACGAATTTTTTTTAAGATCGGCCCATAAATGACCCTATCCCCCATATAAGGTCCCCTTCTGAAAATGACTTTAACGCTCATTACCGGCTAAAAAATACGAATATAGCAATAAAATTGTACATAATTAAGTTCCTCGCGAGCCAAAATCTTTTTAATAACTTTTATGTGAATAGGTCCATAATTGGCCCTACTCCCCCTATTGGGTCCACTTCAGGAAATAGCTTAAACGCTTACTACTGTCTTAAAAATACGAGTAAAGCGATGAAATGCTACACACGTAAGTTTCTTACGAGCCAAAACCTCTGTACCAATTTTTTTGGATCGGCCCATAAATGACCCATCCCCCATATAAGGTCCCCCTCTGCAAATAACTACAATGCTCATTACTGGCTTAAAAATATGAATGTGACGAAAATTGACGCACATAACTTTAATCTCTCCACCAAATTTAGGAAGGATCGGTATATAATTTACCCTACCGCCCATATAAGGTCGCCTTCAGAGAATTACTTAAACGATCATTACTGGCTTAAAAATATGAGTTATGAAATACGGTTATGAAATACGCTCCGAATTTCATGCGGAATGTGTCGGTAATACACAAAAGGTTCCCTTCAGGAAAGAGTTTTGGCTTATAAACTACGAGTGTTCCTTATTTAAAATACGAGTATAGCCCTGAATGTACAAAATTTTATGAATATCGGTTCATAATTGAGGCTCACGGTTTAAGAATTGAAATAAAATATATTTTTTTTTTTGATACCCACCATCAAAAAAGATGGGGGGTATATTAATTTTGTCATTCCGTTTGTAACACATCGAAATATTGGTCATAGACCCACAAAAGTATATATATTCTGGGTCTTCATTAAATTCTAAGACGATCTAGCCATGTCTGTCCGTCTGTCTGTCTGTTGAAAGCACGATAGAGTCCCAATGGAAAGAGCTAGAGGGTTGAAATTTCGCATAAATATTTCTTATAGGTAAGGTTTGTTCGGTTTTGAAAATGGGCAATATCGGTCCACGTTTTCGGATAGCCCCCATACAAGTGGCCCCTCGAAAAGCAGCTTTAACAGCCATAACTTGTTTAAAAATACGAATATAGCGATGAAATTCGACATAAGTAAGTTTCTTATGATCAAAAATCACTATGCAAAATTTTATGAGGATCGGTCCATGGTCCCCTTCAGAAAGTGACTGCAACGCTCATTAATAGCTTAAAAATACGAGTGTAGCGATGAAATTCGACACAAATAAATTTAATACGAACCAAATTCTGTCTACCAAATTTTATGAGGATCGACCCATAATTAACCCTACCCCACTATATAAGGTCCCCTTCAGAAAATTACTTTAACGCTTATAACTGGCCTAAAAAATACGATTATATAGATGATTCGACATAAGTAAGTTTCATTCGAGCCAAACGAGGATTGATGGTGGGTATATAAGATTCGGCATAGCCGAACTTGTTACTTGTTTTTATACCTATTTTGGTAATATTATTGTCTTTTTTCAACATAGATGATTTAATGACTATTCCAATATTATTCAAATCTCCTTTAAAAATCTGCACAATATATTAAATGCGTAATTGAGTTACTAAGCCAAAATTAACATTCGATAATCAAGCTTTGATCATTTCTTAGTAAAGTGTGCTAGAGTAAAGAGGTATAAACCAGCGATTTATAAATACATGTGATCATTCTTGTGATAATTGAAAAATTTCCATTAATTTTACAACTTATTAAAGAAAATTATTGAATAAAATATCTGAATTGTGTAATCAGATTAGAAATTATTCTATTTAACTTACTAGTTAAAACCATATGTTGCGATTTTCTAAAGGTAAGAAAAATTATTGGGATAAGGAATCATACACATGTTCAGTGGATATATCATATATCAAAGGTCAATTTTGAAAGAAGATTCCAGAATTTCTGGAAATGTCTGGAAAATATATACATAAGTGCCAAATTGTATATCAGTGATACTTCAAGGCCACATGTTCGATATTATATAATCCACGTGCTTAATGTTCCATATTGCATGTTATTTGCCATCAAATACCACCGGTATCACCTAAATTTTCATCATAGACAAATTCTACGTGAAGGATAATTCCAGAGAACTTAGATTCCAACACGATAATATATAAATTCCATCTCTACTATTAGACATCAAAATTCTTACCTAAATTCAATAATTCAAGCTTATTCAAATAGTGCAAATAATACCTAAATCCGCTTATTAAAACATATTCTAAATTTTTTAAATAAAACTTTCTAAATATATTTATATAATTTCCTAAACTAAAACCAATGAATTTATAAAAATATTATAACTAAAACTACTCAATTTCAAATTTCAATCGACTTGAATTACTTAAAATCATAATGTTAATTTTGTAGTCCTAATTATATATTCATTATTTATCGTATTACTTATAAGAACAACTTTTTCCCATTATTAATTACTAATAATTATTCTTTAGTGTATATTATAACACTATGAAATAGCTTTTTATATTAATGAAACTAAAATATGTATGAAATCTCATATTATAGTTTATTGTATTAAATTAAATTGATTTATAATTAACATCACTTTTTGTTAAGTGTAAAATACGTATCTTTTCTTAAATTTTTTTCTAAAACATTTACCCAAACTAATATCTAAATCAAATTGAATCTGTCATCATCATTCACATGTAGCAGAGATCATCACAATAACAACAACACTCTTTGAATTGCTGGGCCCATCATCTCAATAGAAGTGGAATGAAACATTGTAAGTGATTATGATTCTCTTTTATTTAATTTCTTTTTAAGTATTTTCTTTATTATTATAAGTATTTTGAATTTAGCATTATGCATTGTCGGACCGTATTCCATTTGTCCCCACTGTCTGAATTGTAAATTTTTTTAAGAAAATTAAAAACCAAAACAAAACGTAATATTATCATACCCTCCACCACCATCAGTGGTGATAGAGGGTATATATAAGTTTGTCGTTCCGTGTGTAACACCAAGAAATATTCATCTAAGACCCAACAAAGTATATATATTCTGGGTCCTTATCAAATTCTGAGTCGATTTAGCTATGTCCGTCTGTGTAAAACACGCTCACGTTAAAACTAAGCAAAGCAAATCAACCAAATTCACCCAAAATATTTATTAATATCCTAAGCAGTTTGGTATTGAAAATCAGCAAAATCCGTTCACAACGTAAAAAGTTATGAGTAAAAATTTCAGACTAAAAATTACGTTTTTTTCAACATTCTTTTGAAGTTTTCTCAGAAACTACCAAAGATATTTCGATGAATTTTGTCACACATTAATTTTTTATGCCTGTGATCAATTATGTTCAAGATCTTTACAATCGATCGAATATTTCCCATAGCCCCCATACAAAGGTATATATTCCCGGAAATTAGTTTATCGTTAATAACTCCCTCAAATATATCGGTATCAACACAAAATTTTGTACATGCAAATATAATATGAACAGAAATCATACAGTTAACGTAGATCTCGTAGATCAGTCGGTCCACAATTTGTCATAGCTCCCATATAAGGTCCAATTCCGAAAATCACCTAAACGTATATATTTCATTGATGAATATAGCTATTGTGATAAAATTCGAGTTAAATATGTTTTGTGTACATACAAATCAATCTACCAAATTTTTTACGGATCGGTCCATTATTGGTCATAGCTCCCATATAAAGTCCACTTCAAAAATCACTTAAACTAATATATTTCATTGAATTATAAAGCTATCGGGATAAAATTCGACACAAATATGTTTTGTCTAAATATGAATCACTCTACATTTTTTTTACGGATCGGCCCATTATTGGTCATAGTTCCCATATAAGGCCCACGTCCGAAAATCACTTAAATGCATATATTTCATTGAATAATAAAGCTATCGGGATACAATTCGACACAAGTATGTGTTGTATACATACAAATCATTCTACAAATTTTTTTACGGATCGGTCCATTATTCGTCATAGCTCCCATATAGGGCCCACTTCCGAAAATCACTTAAAAGCACATTGTCAAATAAAGCTATCTTGATAAAATTCGACACAAATATGTTTTGTCTTTATATGAGACACTCTACGAATTTTTTTCCGGATAGGCTCATAATTGGCCATAACTCCCATATAAAGTCCACTTCCGAAAATCACTTAAACGCATATATTTCAATAAATTCTAAAAATATAAGGATAAAATTCGACTTGAATATATTTTGTGTGCATATAAATCATTCTACCACTTTATTCCCGGATTGGTCCATTTTTGGTCATAGCTCCCATATAAGTCCCACTTCCGAAAATCACTTAAACGCACATATTTAATTGTTAAATAAAGTTATCTAGATAAAATTCGGCACAAATATGTTTTATCTTTATATGAATCACTCTTCCAAAATTTTCCGGATTGGTCCATATATGGTAATAGCTGCTGTATAAGGTCCACTTCAAAAAAATCACTTAAGCGCACATATTTCATTATCAAATAAAGATATCTTGATAAAATTCGACAAAAATATGTTTTGAGTAAGGTCATAGCTCGTATACATATAAAGCACTTCCGAAAATCACCTAAACGCACATATTTCATTAATTAGTAAATCTATTATAGTAAAATTCGAATTAATTTTTTTTTTGGCATATAAATCATTATAAGAATTTTTTTCCTTTTCGGTCGATAATTGGTCACAATTCCCATATAAGGAACATTTCCGAAAATTACTCAAATGCACATTGACAATCAAAGTTATCGGGATAAAATTCGACATAAATGTGTATTTTATATATATAAATCATTCTACGGAATTAATATACATTTTTCTTGACCTTATTAAAATTAGTTTGACATATGCATTAATATTAGTACCCTCAATACGGAAACAAAAATTTTGCCAAGTTATCTGAAAATTAGATATTTAAATGAGTTTTAATAAAAAGTAGCTTGCTAGTGGAGGGTATTTAAGATTCGGCATAGCCGAATATAGCACTCTAACTTGTTTTTATATTGTTTAGTTTATTTATGGCTCTCTTTGAGTAATGATCATTTCTTTATATTATGCTTTATTATCATTTCTCTACTTTGTTTTAATAAAATTTTGTTAATTTTGAATATACGAAAATGAATCATTAAACATTTTAATATGGGAAGGATAACTATAACTAAGCTGTGAGTATGAGGTAAAAATTGTGTCGTATATAGGGACAGATTTATATTGTAGGGTATCCAGTCTGTCGTAGGCGTCTGTTGGCACAGTAGGGAGGGAACAATGTACCCTATATGGCATACCACCTTACCATCAACTCATCGGATTGCATCCGTAGTCTCATTATACTATTAATAGTCGTTAGCCGACCGAGATCCGAAGCATTTATCTCGTCGGATTGTATTCTTTAGCTAGTCGTAGTTAGCCGACGAGGACCTAAGAATTTATCTCATCGGATTGCATCCGTAGTCACATTATACTATCGATAGCCGTTAGCCGACCGAGAGCCGAAGCATTTATCTCGTCGGATAGTATTCCTTAGCTAGTCGTAGTTAGCCGACGAGAGCCTAAGAATTTATCTCATCGGATTGCTTCCATAGTCATTAGCCGACCGAGAGCCAAAGCATTTATCTCGTCGGATTGTAGTCCTTAGCTAATCATAGTGATTGTACTCCTTAGTTAGTCACAGCCGAAGGAAACCCGAAGAACTGATTTCGATCTCCCCGCGAAGAACTATCTCCTACACTCAAAAACCCAATCGCACCCGAAGAGACTTGTCATATCTGTGGCACAATTAATTTCAAAGGAGGCAGACCTTTGAAGAACCTGGACAGACTGAGCATACCCCGGATGGAAACAAAAACTGCATCACAATATGGTTTTGATTTTTTAGCAAGAGGAATCTGCCAGTATCCATTCTTGAGATCAAGCGACGAGATGAATCGTGCTTCTCTCAACTGGTCTAAAATAGCGTTTATTTGAGGTAGTTGATAAGCGTCGGGTTCGCTTGCAGCATTAAGCTGACGATAGTCAATGCACATTCTCCATCCACCAGTTTTCTTTCGAGCCAATACGATGGGGGAGCTGTATGGGCTTTTCGAATGTTCAATCTTTCCTTCTGCTAATAGCCTGTCTACTTCTTCATTTATAATTTCCATCATGGCGGGGTTGCGTGTCATATATCTTTGTTTTATAGGTTTATTGTGCCGTAAATAAATTTCATGTTCTGCAACCTTACAGATACCGGTCGTAGAATCAAACCTCTTTCTGTGTGATTCTAATAGTGAATGTAGTCGTTGATTCTCTTCCGAAGTTAAAAACTATCGGCTGGTAATGACATGTAACCTCTCAATAGATCTTTCCGAAGTCTCAAGTTTTGGAATTATCACTCCATCCAAACGTATCTCTACTCCAAACGCTGCGAGAAAATCCATTCCGATTATTACATCTTCTGCAAGACTTGGAATTTCGGATGTTTTCTTAGTTATTGCTTTATTTTTATGGATGAAGAATACATTGAGGTAAGTGAATACGGTATTATCGGCCATTTTCACTGCTCCCATTTTATTGTCGGGTACCAAACCTGTTGAAGTGAGATATTGACCGACCCGACCGCTGATGTAGGTTCGTGTAGCTCCAGTGTCGACGAGAGCATAAACATTTAAGCCATTGATATTTACTTGGATATGGTAACGAGTGTCGGCACTAGGTGGATCATAGTTTTCTTCTATCTGATGCCGACGGCAGTTACAATTTCGTGACAACACTCCATCGTGACAACACTCCATCCATTTGAAAGTACATGAATTACGATGATGGCCCATTCGTTTACATCTCCAACAAGTATTTTCCCTTTTATAATCAGTGTTTACAACCATGTGTGATGTTTGCGGCCTTTCCTCTCTTTTTAAAGTTTAAAATTCATCTGTAAGTGCTGTAAGCACATCTAAATTGGAGAAGTCGTGACGACGTACATAATGTCTATATTCGCTTCTGAGGCCATCATATATTCTATCGAGATGATCCAATGACCGCAAAACTGGGTGTTGTCGTGCGAGTGTAAGCATGTTAATGATGAAGTCTTTTGCGCGTTCTCGATTATTCTGTTTGCGATTGTAGAAACTTTGTTCTATTTGAGCGAGGTGACGTTTTGGTAGAAAGAACTTCTGAATCTCGTTTCGAAACTCTGCCCATGTGTGTATTTCGGCTCTCTTTACCCTATACCATTTCAGTGCATTTACACTTAATACCCCCAACATAGACGGAAGAACACGATCACAAGGAATTCGATAGCACTCGGCCAACTCTTCAAAACGTTCGAAAAATTCCATGAGTTCGGTTTCTCCTGAAAACTGCAGGTTCCATCGTTGTACGATGGACATTATTTCTGTATCGGCAATTGTGGTTCGGGCAAGCATGTTTTCGGTTGACGCTCGTAACCTCTTTGTCCGAAGTTTTTCAGCTAGTTGTTTACGTAGATGTTCTACCGTGAAACCAGTAGTAGGAATTGCAGCATTTCGGCATTGTTCGATAAGCTGATCTTTCTTCAATAAATATATCCAACCGATACAATCTTTGCTCAGTGTATCTTGCTTGCTGCTATCATTGAACGGATCCGATCCTTCCCCGCTGGCGGTATTTTCCGTTTTTCCGCTTTTCGAGTTAGAATCGGGTCCCTGCTCGGGCGCCGTTTGTAACGTGGTTTTGTCGTTGGCTGGAGTAGCTATGTCGTGTCCAGGGTCTATTTACGGATCCACGAACCTTAAGTGATAACACAAATTATTTACCCTTTCTGGGTCATCAATAAATTGTATTCTTTATTTAAAAAATAATATATTCAATTACAGCAAAATTTATATATCTCGTGAGAAGACACTTAGCATTTGATTCTATATTTCGGTATTAATATTGGCTTCCTTCAGATTGGATATATTCTTGTTCGTTTATTTGTTCCTCGGTTAAATATATATCTTAATTCTAGTTATAATATTATTTTTAAATGTGTATTACAAGAAAGGAGCAGTCAACCTGAAGGTTATTATGGGAGCAGTCGGCCCGAAGACCGCTACGTATATTACAAGGCGGATTAACTAGTCCGAAGACTACTAAAGGAGCAGTCAACCCGAAGGTTACTGCGGGAGCAGTCGGTCCGAAGACCGCTACGTATATTACAAGGCGGATTAGCTAGTCCGAAGACTACTAAAGGAACAGTCAACCCGAAGGTTACTGTGGGAGCAGTCGGCCCGAAGACCGCTACGTATATTACAAGGATGATTAGCTAGTCCGAAGACTACTAAAGGAGCAGTCAAACCGAAGGTTACTATGGCAGCAGTCGGTCCGAAGACCGCTACGTATATTACAAGGCTGATTAGCTAGCCCGAAGACTACTAAAGGAGCAGTCAACCCGAAGGTTACTGTGGGAGCAGTCGGTCCGAAGACCGCTACTTATATTACAAGGCGGATTAGCTAGTCCGAAGACTACTAAAGGAGCAGTCAACCCGAAGGTTACTGTGGGAGCAGTCGGCCCGAAGACCGCTACGTATATTACAAGGCGGATAAGCTAGTCCGAAGACTTCTAAAGGAGCAGTCAACCCGAAGGTTACTGTGGGAGCAGTCGGTCCGAAGACCGCTACGTAAATAATAAACTGAACAGTCGGCACTAGGACCACTGCGGGATTAGCTAGTCTGAAAACTACTAAGGGAACAGTCAACCCGAAGGCTACTGAGGGAGCAGTCGGTCCGAGAACTGCTACGTATAAAATTTATTGAGGGAAAATTGTTTTCACACCTACTTTCGTAGATATGAATCGTATATTCGTTGTAACTAGCACACGAACTACGATTACCGGCCGGCGCTTTCTGTGTTCAAACTTGAATAATATATACAATATTTTGTATAAACTGGTTAAGAATTACAAACAAGAAAGTTACTTATAATGAACAAAGAAACAATTAACATGAAATATACATGTGCGTGTGTATATTATGGGTATTCTGTTGATGTGGGATATCATTATGGGTATTTGCATATTTTGAAACTTATGTATGTAGCAATGCTACGTTACAACATGGAATGACAAAGTTATATATATCCTCTATCACCACTGATGGTATAAAAAGAGACTTCTGGTGCTTTTGTTAATAATACTTTTTCAATTTTCTATAATATTCAACCTAAAAACATAAAATTGGACACACAGCTTCCTGAGTGTATAGAAATCTATATGTGTTCTGGTTGAAAATTTAGCATGCACCATCCTTATTCAACTAAAATCTAAACAAGTCAGAGTGCTATATTCGGCTATACCGAATCTTAAATACCCTTCACCTGTATGCTACATTTTATGAAAACCCTTCTAAATATTTCTAGATACGTATTTAATAAATTGTGAATGTTTAAATTGTGCTTCCGCGATGAGGGTGCTATCATTTAGAAATCATATATACCTTTCATGGAGATATGGCCAATCCGAACAAAATTTCACAGAATGATACGTATATACGTATTTAATAATTTGTGAATGATTAAATTGTGCTTCCGCGATGAGGGTGCTATCATTTAGAAATCATATATACCTTTCATGGAGATATGGCCAATGCGAACAAAATTTCACAGAATTTTATATAGCAAAACTGACTTAAGGAAGTGGACCTTATATGAGAGTTATGACCAATTATGCATTGATCCAAATTTTTTTTATGATTTCTTATATACACAAAATATACTCACGTACATTCTTTCTGAAGTGGATCTTATATGACAGATATGACCAATTATGGACTGATCCGAAAAAACATATTTATATAGCCTATTTTTAAAATATATTTATTTGTTAAATGAATATTTGCATTTAAAAAATTTCGCATGGTGTTTTATATCTACTTTAAACACATTCATGACGAATTTTATACCGATATCTTCATTCAGTTATGAAATATGTGTGTTTATGTGGTTCTCGGAAATGTGCCTTATATGGAGCTATGCCCCATCATGCACCAATCCGAAAAATATTTTGCAAAGTGATATATGTATGTATGCACGAAATATATTCACCCCGAATTTTATCACAATGCCTTTATTTCTTAATTAGTTATTTGAATTTAAGTATTTTTGGAAAGTGGACCTTATATGGGAGCTATGACCAATAATGGACCAATCCGGGGAAAAAGTGGTAGAATGATTCGGTTGATAATTGGTCACAACTCCCATATAAGGACCATTTACGAAAATTACTCAAATACATATTAACAATCAAAGTTATCGGGATAAAATTCGACATAAATGTGTATTTTGTATATATAAATCATTCTACTGAATTTTTTTCCGGATCGGTCCATAAGATGTCTTAGCTCCCATATAAGGTATACTTTTGAAAATCACTTAATACCACTTAATTCGTTATTAAATGATTATATCCGGATAAAATTCGACATGAATATGTTCTGTGTATAGATAAATCATTCTATTAAAATGTTTTCGAACTGGCCTATATAAATTTTTCTGGACTTAATTAAAATTAGATTGACATATGCATATATGTTAGTACCCTCAATACGGAAACAAAAATTTTGCCATGTTATTAGTTTAATGGGTTTTAATTAAAAATGTCTTGCTGGTGGAGGGTATTTTAGATTCGGCATAGCCGAATATAGCACTCTCACTTGTTACTCATAACTTTTTACGTTGTAAACCGATTTGGCTGATTTTCAATACAATAGTGGATTTCAGTGAATTTGGCTGATTTCTTTTGTTTTAACGTGAGAGTGTTTGAGGCAGACAGACGGACACAGCTAAATCGACTCAGAATTTCATAAGGATCCAGAATATACATATATATTTTGTTGGGTCTCAGATGAATATTTCTTGGTGTTACACACGGAATGACAAACTTATATATACCCTCTATCACCACTGATGATGGTGGAGACGTCATGAAACTCCCCACGAAATAACTCCCCAAAACAAAAATGAAATAACTCCCTAAAAATTTGTTCAGAAAGCAAAAACAACGAAATTTGGGGATTTAATTCGCTTTTGGGGGCATTGTTTCACAAGGGTTTTATCCTCTGGGGTATATTGGACACCGGCTTCGCTAAGAATACACCCTCCCTGTATCAAGAGCGTTCGGCCTTGGATCGACTATTTAAGAATAGTCGAAGCCGGTGTTGGACATACTATAGAGTGGTAAATTCTTGCGTCCGGCCGTAGGCCATCTATTTAGGAAATATTTGTTAAGCGAAGCCGTTGTTGGACATACTATAGAGTAAAATAAATATATAAAAAAATTTTTTCTCGAATGGTCAATTCCCTTCCAGCGATTGAAAATCTTGACCTCGCACTCTAGGCCAGAAATCAAATTTTTTGTTCAAAAGTACAATTCAGGTAGAGAAAAAAAGTTTTGAATTATTAATCTGGAGAGTTTGGAGTTTATACTTGTAAATTTTTTTATCATTGTGTGTTTCTGTTTTCAATTGGCATAAGATCAAATTGAAAATTTCATATTTTTGTCTAAATTATTTATTTTTCGAAAATAATATATTTTTCCACAAATGACCAAAATTCGATATATATAAAAATGAATTGTATGTTTGTTTGTTTGGTCTTTATAGACAGCTAAACGGCTGAACCGATTTTTGTGAAATTTTCACAGTCTCTTCCTTTAGGTCTCAAAGGAACTATAGGCTACTTTTAACTTCAATATTTTAAGTGGGCCACGTGCCACGTCCACATACAAAATAAGTATTAAAAGTCGCATATCTCAGAAACTGCAAGAGCTACATTCCTCAAATTTTGTATGCAAAACTTTGACATCCATATGAACACATGAGGATAAAATGGGCAGCCTAGCAATAGTGGGCGTGGCACCTCCCATAAAAAGAAAATATTAAATTAGAGTCCTGATTTTTTTTCGGAGGAACTTTAGTATCAAATTGAATGTTTAGGACAAAATATGGGCGGACTAGCAAAAGGGGCATGGTACCTCCCATATGAGTTATATAATAAAATTCGTTGATTTGGGAAACTATTGGACATCTTAATCTTAATTTTTCACAAAGACCTTTAACATCCAAGTGAATATTTATGAGAAAAATGGGTGGACTTTTTCCTATATGGATCTATATGTATAAAAATTAATGTGTGTTTGTACGTTTATTTATTTTTTTGGTTTGTTTGGACTTTATAGACAGCTAAACGGCTGGAGCGATTTTTCTAAAACTTTCATAGTGTCTTCCTGTACGTTTGGAAGGAAATATATGCTACTTTTTACATCAAAATTTGAAGTGGGCGACGTGCCATGCCCATTTACAAAATAAGTATTAAGAGTCGCTTATTTCAGAAACTGTAAGAGCTAGAATCCTCAAATTTTGTATTAACAACTTTAATATCCGTATGAATATATGGGAATGAAATTAGCAGCTAGCTAGTGGGTGTGCATCTCCCATGTAAACAAAATCTTAAATTAGTATATCTGAGAAAATATAACAGCTAGAGTCCTCATTTTTTTCGGAGGTACTTTAGTATCAAATTGAATGTTTAGGACAAAAATGGGCGGACTATCAACTTTTAGGCAGTCTTGGTACCTCCCATATGAATTAAGTACAAAAACTCGTGCATCTGGAAAGCTATTAGAGCTAGAATCCTCAATTTTGCACGAAGAACTCTGACATTCAATAGAGGCTTGGCACTTTCCATATAAATTACATGCAAAAATTCGTATATCGGGGAAACTGTAAAGCTAGAATTTTCAAAAATCGTAAAGGAAGTTTTTTAATTATTATAACTTTAGGATAGCAAAACACAATTGGTATAGCTTAGAGATATGAAGATAAAGAAAATAATTATACCCTTATTCTATAACTTAAACGTTCGTTCTGTTACCGTTCTTAACATAAATTTGTATTCTATAAACTCTTTTTGTAAATTGTTATGTTTTTTAACATAAAAGTGCTCTGTTAGTTACGAAATGAAATGTTAATTTCAACAATAGGTTTTTTGTAGTGATAGTCGTTTTATTTGTTTCTTTAAATTGTAGAAAAAAAAGAGATTTATGGAAATTCAAATATTTAGAGGTAAAAGGGGAAAATAGGCGAAACTTGTGTTCTTTTACACACTATTAGTAATACAAGAGAAATAAAGTAGAAAAATTCGCATATCTCAGAACCTGCACCTGCAAATTTTGTATGCACAATTTTAACATCCATATAAACATATAAATGAGCAGAATTTTGCTCAATCACTTAACACCGTTAGAATTCTCAAATTTGCGGTAAAATTAAAAAAAAAAATAAATAAAACTCTTATTATTAT
>NW_023994398.1:307500-325000 GCF_015586225.1 Lucilia sericata | reverse complement strand
ACATACATACATACATACATACATACATACATACATACATACATACATACATACATACATACTACATACATACATACATACATACATACATACATACATACATACATACATACATACATACATACATACATACATACATACATACATACATACATACATACATACATACATACATACATACATACATACATACATACATACATACATACATACATACATACATACATACATACATACATACATACATACATACATACATACATACATACATACATACATACATACATACATACATACATACATACATACATACATACATACTACATACATACATACATACATACATACATACATACATACATACATACATACATACATACATACATACATACATACATACATACATACATACATACATACATACATACATACATACTACTACATACATACATACATACATACATACATACATACATACATACATACATACATACATACATACATACATACATACATACATACATACATACTACATACATACATACATACATACATACATACATACATACATACATACATACATACATACATACATACATACATACATACATACATACATACATACATACATACATACATACATACATACATACATACATACATACATACATACATACATACATACAATACATACATACATACATACATACATACATACATACATACATACATACATACATACAACATACATACATACATACATACATACATACATACATACATACATACATACATACATACATACATACATACATACTACATACATACATACATACATACATACATACATACATACATACATACATACATACATACATACAAACATACATACATACATACAAACACACTTTCATTTTTATATATATAGATAAAATATTCATGTTAACGCTTTTGTTTCTGTACATTTACAGAAACGAACGAAAAGTTATAGGATAAGGGTATTAAATTAATGTATCTTGGAAACTAAAACAGCTGGAGTCTCAAATTTAGTGGAAGTCACTGTAGTAAGTATTCATATTATTATTTAGAGCAAATGATCAAGATCTGCAACGTGAAATGGGTTACAATTCACAAGATTTAGAGAATTTGGTGGCAGAAAATTTACCGTATCTACAGAAATATCTAGAGCCACCACTTCCGAAAGGTCTCCCGTAGAGCGACCTCTACGAAAGCCATACTGGCGGTCGTTAAGTAAATTGTTGGTCTCTAAATACAATACAATAATGTCAGCAATTACAAACCAACATGGAGGATTTTATTTCATTGATACACCAGAAGAAACCGGAAAAGCCTTTCTCATCCCATTGATTTTAGCTAAAGTTCGATCACAAAAGAATATTGCCTTAGCCATTGCCTCATCAGGTATTGCAGCAACACTTTTAGATGGAGGCAGAACTGCGCATTCTGCACTCAAATTACCATTGAAAACTCAATTTTCTAAAGATAATGTTAAGAAAAATTATTCAATGGGTAAAATCCTGCAAACATGTAAAATAATAGTGTGGGATGAATGCACCATGTCCCGAAAAAATCGCACTTGATCGCACTTTAAACGACATGAGAAGTAATTCTAATTTATTTGGAGGAGCATTAATTGTTTTAGTGGGTGATTTTCGCCAGACATTTCCTGTGATACCTGGTACAACACCGGCTGATGAACACAATGCTTGCTGAAATCATCATATCTCCGGCAACATGTTCACATGTTAAAATTGACAACAAACATGGGTGTACAGTAGAGTGGGTCGGTCTCTATGGACAAAAAAAAGTTGTGTCAGTCACCCCCTAGGTTTAAAGATATGTTAATAACATTTCCAAAAATGTAAAAAATATTTTTTGCCACGCCTAGAAATACCGCCCTTTTTGTTTTTTATATATTACGCCGCCATTTTAAGTCCGATCGTAACATGTCATATAACAATATTTATGGCTTGACTGTGGCTATATTTCACTCTTAGAAAATTTTTTAATTCGACGTCATATTCTATAAACGACTTCTGATATCTCGGATCCTTCCCCAAAATCTAAAATTGTGGCTATACTGGAATAAAGTACATTGAATTATATGAACTATTAGCTTTTAAAATTCTCACTTTTATGCATAAACACCTATTTTATAGATATTTAAAAATGTTCAGGTATTTATCAACCGTTCTCAGAACAAACAATTAATTTGCCAGGAAAAACAGTCGAAAACATTTTTTAAATGAATTATATAAAACAGAAATCCTTTTATTTTTTCAGTTACAAACCATTTCATATCCTACTTCCTTTCAAAATAGAAGAAAGTTAACTATGTATGTCCTACAGCAATATAGTGGTTTAGATATGTCCGTCCGACTGTCCGTCCATGTAAAACTTGTAATCAAACTACAAGTCGCAATTTTCCAGATAATTTGATGAAAATATTTCATTTACCAATGAACGAAGTTGTTTGAAAATGAATTAAATCGGAGCTTGTCCGTTTGGCTTGAAGTTATTTCCGTCTTCAACACTACCATTATGATGAAATTTTGCATATCTAACTCCTATATGAACATAAATCCCTCCACCAAATTTTGATAGGATCGGTCTGTAATTGATCCTAGCTCCCATATATAGGCTCTTTCAGAAAATCAGTTTTTCATCAATAAATTGCTTAAAAAGTAATGGACAAATTTCAATATAAGTGCTTTATTAAAAAAGAAATCACATTTTATATATACTCATAACTGGTATCATATGGTCGGCCATTCCCGACTAATATTTTTTATTAGTTTTTATTTCAAGAACTTCTTTTAAAAATATATAACTATTTAAGAAAAGTTAAGCTATCATTAAATAAATTTATTGCATTTTATAAAAATTAGCATAAACATTTTTGAAAATTTAAAAAAAAAAAAACGAAGAAACATGCAAGTAATTGTATGGTAAAAACATGAAATATTTTATAAAGCAGAACTCTTTAATTTTTTATCAATTTTTATAAAATAAAATGTTTAGTTTTTATGTACCTACGTGATTTTGTTATTAATTAATAAAATTAAATGCTGAATAAAATTATCTTTTTTGTGTTACGGTAGGGAGCAGAGTGAAATTTTTGTATTGTAAATTAATTTGAAAAAATAGTTTTCGACCATATCCCTAGCAAATTAATTGTTTGTAGTTAGAACTATACAGGTATTTTTAAATACCTGTAAAATAGCTGTTTATGCATAAAACTGAGCATTTTAAAAGATAATAGCTCATATAATTAAATATACTTTATTCCAGTATAGCCACATTTTTAGATTTTGGGGAAGGATCCGAGATATCAGAAGTCGCGCATAGAATATGATGTCGAATTAAAAAATTGTCTAAGAGTAAAATATAGCTACAATCAAGCCATAAATATTGATATATTATATGTTACGATCGGACTTAAAATGGCGACGTAATATATAAAAAACAAAAAGGGAGGTATTTCTAGGCGTGGCAAAAAAATATTTTTTATATTTTTGGAAATGTTATTAACATATCTTTAATTGTAGGGGGTGACTGACTCAACTTTTTTTTCGACCCACCCTAGTGTACAGTTGCAAAATGATGATTCAACTTCAGGTTTTGCATAACAATTGCTGGATTTAGGAAATGGAAAAATGCCAATTGACCCAACCACAAATTGTGTAAAGTTTCCCTCTAAATTTTGCAGGATCACACAATCAAGTTAATAAATTGTGTTTTTCCAAATCTTCAACGTAATTTCAAAAATATGCAGTGGTTATGTGAGCGTGCTTTACTGGCACCCAAAAACATTGACGTTAATTGTATCAATAATATTATTTTTAATAGAATCGATGATATTTTAAAAACATATAAATCCAATGATGATGTCGTCAATTATCCTGTACAATTTTTGAATACACTTGATTTACCAGGAACCCCACGAACTGGAGTTGAAAATTGGTGTTCCAATTATTTTATTGCGAAATATTGATCCACCACGTCTTTGTAATGGTACTCGATTAACAGTTAATAAATGAATGAACAACTTAATCGAAGTAACGATTATAACTGGCCAATATAAAGGAACGGATGTCTTACTACCTCGGATCCCAATGACAACATGGGAAATGCCATTCGACTTTAAACGGTTGCAATTTCCTATACGTTTGGCATTCGTGATGCAAATAAACAAATATCAGGGTCAATCCCTACAAGTGTGTGGAATAAATCTCGAAAATCCATGCTTCTCACATGGTCAGCTTTATGTTGCATGCTTGCGAGTTGGGAAACCTTCAGATTTGTATATCTACGCGCCTGGGGAGAAAACGAAAAATATTGGAATAGGAAGTAAATATTAAGAAAGATTTTAATTGTAAATATTAAGTCAATTATATTTTAGTAATTTTGTAATATTTTGTAAAAGTATGCTAATGAATAGGAATGAGAAACAATTTTTAAGAAATAATATACATAAAAAATCAATTAATCAATAAAATACTTTAAATATCACTAATGTGGCTATAAAAGTGATGACTATAAACGAAAACTACTGTAGATACAAAATTTGACTGAAATATAGCTTCTATATACAGAAATGTTACTTAAAGATTTTTTACGATCGGTCCATAATTGGTCATATCCCCATACTAGGTCCTGCCCCGAAAATTTGAATTTCCTTAAATCTTTCACACAAATTATTAAATATCGCTAAAGCATATCTTATGGCGCTTTAAAAATATAAAAGAAAATGGCGTATGTAATGTTAAATAAATCTTGCAATTGTAACAGATTTAAGCTGTTTAAATCTTAGGGTTTTTCTATTTAAGGCATGAGAAATCTTATTCCTACAAATATTTGATCAATTAAAAAAGTATTAATATAAAAGTAGCTGGTGGAGTGTATTTAAGATTCGGCTCAGCCGAATATAGCACTCTTACTTATTATACCCTTCACCTTCGTGAGAAGGGTATGTATAAGTTTGTCATTCCGTTTGTAATTTCCACAATATAATTTTCTGACCCTATAAAGTATATATATTCTGGAGCGGAGTCGATTAAGCCATGTCCGTCTGTCTGTCTGTCTGTTGAAATCAATTTTCTGAAGACCCCAGATATCTTCGGGATCCAAATCTTCAATAATTCTGTCAGACATGCTTTCGAGAAGTTTCCTATTGAAAATCAGCAAAATCGGTCTATAAATAACTGAGATATAGGCAAAAATCTGAGACTGCCTATGAAAATTTCCTCAACAAATTATAAATAAAAGCATAAAAAACAATAACAAGGAGATAAAGCAGTAATTTGTTGGTAATACAGCTCATTTTTGTTTGAGGGTGGTAATACAGTTTAACGGTGGTAGTACAGTACAGTTTATAAGTATTTGTTTGTGTGTATGCTATGTGTTTGATGCAGATATAAAATAGAATAGAATTATAATAAAATACAAAAATTAATTGAAATTTTATAAATTAAATTAATTAATTAATTCGGCACAGCCGAATATAGAAATCTGACTAGTTATACCCTACACCACTTTAGTGGGGAGGGTATATTGGATTTGTGCTGATGTTTGTAACATACAAAAATATTCGTCCTAGACCCACCTTAAAGTATACCAATCGGCTTAGAATCGTTTTCTGAGTCGATTAAGCTATGTCCGTCCGTCCGTCTGGCTGGCTGGCTGGCTGTCCATGTAAACCTTGTGCGCAAGCTACAGGTCGCAATTTTCAAGATAATTGGATGAAATTTGCCACGCACATTTTATTTAACCCAAGGACGAAGCCTATTGAAAATGGTTAAAATCGGTCCATTATTTCACCTAGCCCCCATAGAACAGAACCCCCCGAAAAGGGCTTCTGAGCTCTTAATTATGTTAAATATACAGATATATCGATAATATACGGCACAACTAAGTTTTATAGAAGTCTTGATGACCCTGCCAAATTTCATAAAGATCGGGCCCCATTTGACCCTAGCTCCCATACAAAGTCCCCTTCAGAAAATTACTTGAATGTCCCAAATTAACTTATAAACGCAAATATCGCGATGAAATTCAGCACAATAAAATATTATGTAAATATAAATATATTCACAAAATTTTATCGGGATTGGTCCATATTTGCCCCTAGCCCCCATATAAAGCCTTTTTCAGAAAATTAGTTTTTCATCCATAAATAGCTTAAATATATCGGAACAAGGGAATATTGAAGATAAATGCTTTATTATGAAAAATAAATCACATTTAATATTCATAACTGGTGTAGGGTATCATATGGTCGGCCACGCCCGATTATACTTTCTTACTTGTTTTTTTTTCGAATTGGTTCATTATTGGTCAGAGTTCCCGTATAAGTTATCGGCAGGATCGGCACATAATAGGTCATAGAATAATCGGTCGGTATCTGAAAATCACTTAATACAAATGTTTTTGGGCCTAATCAAAATTAGTTACATACATACATGCATAAAGAAGTTACAAAATGAGAAATAGTATCTTAATTACGGAAACAAAACAGTTCTCCATAAGGGAAATAAAGTACTTTTATACTAAAGTACATACTTAAGTAAAATTTCTTTCCTTAGTATAAACTGTAAATTCGGCCCTATAATTTTAACCATTTATAATATATTTATATTAGGTTTTAATAAAAAGTAGCTTGCAGGTGGAGGATATTTAAGTTTCGGCATAGCCGAATATGGCATTCTAATTTGTTTATTTACACGATTGGTATAAAACAATAACAAGGTAAGCTGTTTCATTTTTGTTTGAATGTGTGAAGGTTTCGTTACATATTCATTGACTTAGAGAAAAAGTATGCAAAGTATGAAAAATGCCTACTAAAGCTTCCCAAAACAGTCTTAAAGTGTGTGGTTCAAATTTCATAAAATTCGATTCAGTCGTTTGTTATAATAAGAAGTAACTGTATCACCAAAAGTATCAAAAATCAAATAATTCCTTTGCAGTTTAATTTGTCAAAAATATTGATGTTTATAAATTAAAAATATTGAGTATAACTTTCCACAAATTCAAAAACTTCATATCATTTTAAAATTACACAACAAAATTCGTTCCTTTTAACAACATGCACGCAACATGAATTAACCAAAAGCCTCTGTAAATCTGTAAATTTTTAGTTTATTAAAATGTTAATATTTAAAATTTTAACACCCTTATTCACAAACCACATTTTTATACCCTCCACCACCATCAGTGGTGATGGAGGGTATATAATTCTGAGTCGATTTAGCTATGTCCGTCCGTCTGTCTGTGTAAAACACGCTCACGTTAAAACGAAGCAATAGAAATTCACGAAATTCACCCAAAACATTCTTTATTATCCGGTACAATTGTACAATTGGTATTGAAAATCAGTAAAATCGGTTCACGACGTAAAAAGTTGTGAGTAAAAACCACCTCGAAAAAATAAAGTTTTTTCCCCAATTCTTAAGTAGTTATCTCAGAAACTACCAAAGATATTTCGATGAATTTTGTCACACATTATTTTTTTGTGCCAGGGATCAAGTATGTTCAAACTCATAGTAATTGATCCAATATTTCCCATAGCCCCCATACAAGGGTATATATTCCCGGAAATTTGTTTACCGTTAATAACTCCCTGAAATATATCGGTATCAACACAAAATTTTGTACATACAAATATAATATGAATAGAAATCATACTACTAACGTAGATCTCAGTCGGTCCACAATATCCCATATGAGGTCCACCTCCAAAAATCACCTAAACGGACATAATTCATTGATAAATAAAGCTTTTGTGATAAAATTTGAGCTGAATATGTTTTGTGTACATACAAATCATTCTACCAAATTTCTTTTCGGATCAGTCCGTTATTAGTCGTAGCTCCCATATAAGGCCCACTTCCGAAAATCACTTAAACGCACATATTTCATTGTCAAATAAAGGTATCTTGATAAAATTCGAGCTGAATATGTTTCGTGTACATACAAATCATTCTGCCAAATTTCTTTTCGGATCGGTCCATTATTAGTCGTTGCTCCCATATAAGGTCCACTTCCGAAAATCACTTAAACGCATATGTTTCATTGATAAATAAAGCTATCGGTATAAAGTTTTGTGTACTTATAAATCATAATACCAATTTTTCCCTGAATCGGTCCATTATTGGTCATAGCTCCCATATAAGGACCTCTTCCGAAAATCATTTACACTCACACATTTCATTGTCAAATAAAGCTATCTTGATAAAATTCGACACAAATATGTTTTGTCTTTATATGAGTCACTCTACGAATTTTTTTCCGGATAGGCTCATAATTGGCCATAACTCCCATATAAAGTCCACTTCCAAAAATCACTTAAACGCATATATTTCAATAAATTCTAAAAATATAAGGATAAAATTCGACTTGAATATAATTTGTGTGCATATAAATCATTCTACCACTTTTTTCCCGGATTGGTCCATTTTTGGTCATAGCTCCCATATATGTCCCACTTCCGAAAATCACTTAAACGCACATATTTAATTGTTAAATAAAGTTATCTAGATAAAATTCGGCACAAATATGTTTTGTCTTTATATGAATCACTCTTCCAAAATTTTCCGGATTGGTCCATATATGGTAATAGCTGCTATATAAGGTCCACTTCAAAAAAATCACTTAAGCGCACATATTTCATTATCAAATAAATATATCTTGATAAAATTCGACAAAAATATGTTTTGTGTAAGGTCATAGCTCGTATACATATAAAGCACTTTCGAAAATCACCTAAACGCACATATTTCATTAATTAGTAAATCTATTATAGTAAAATTCGAATTGATTTTTTTTGGCATATAAATCATTATATGAAATTTTTTCCTTTTCGGTCGATAATTGGTCACAATTCCCATATAAGGACCATTTCCGAAAATTACTCAAATGCACATTGACAATCAAAGTTATCGGGATAAAATTCGACATAAATGTGTATTTTGTATATATAAATCATTCTACGGAATTAATATACATTTTTCTTGACCTTATTAAAATTAGTTTGACATATGCATTAATGTTAGTACCCTCAATAAGGAAACAAAAATTTTGCCAAGTTATCTGAAAATTAGATATTTAAATGAGTTTTAATAAAAAGTAGCTCGCTGGTGGAGGGTATTTAAGATTCGGTATAGCCGAATATAGCACTCTAACTTGTTTTCATAAAATTTTGCATTTAATAGGTCTAACCTCAGAAGTTAACAAGTAAGAGTGTTATATTCGGCTATGCCGAATCTTATATACCCACCATCAATCCTCGTTTGACTCGAATGAAACTTACTTATGTCGAATCATCTATATACTCGTATTTTTTAGGCCCGTTATAAGCGTAAAATTAATTTTCTGAAGGGGACCTTATATAGTGAGGGGCCACTTGTATGGGGGCTATCCGAAAACGTGGACCGATATTGCCCATTTTCAATACCAAACAAACCTTACCTATAAGAAATATTTATGTGAAATTTCAACCCTCTAGCTCTTTCCATTGGGACTCTATCGTGCTTTCAAAGACAGACGGACGGACAGACGGACGGACGGACAGACGGACAGACATGGCTAGATCGTCTTAGAATTTAATGAAGACCCAGAATATATATACTTTTGTGGGTCTATGACCAATATTTCGATGTGTTACAAACGGAATGACAAAATTAATATACCCCCCATCTTTTTTGATGGTGGGTATCAAAAAAAATATATATTTTGTTTCAATTCTTAAACCGTGATCCTCAATTATGAACCGATACTCATAAAATTTTGTACATTCAGGGCTATACTCGTATTTTAAATAAGGAACACTCGTAGTTTATAAGCCAAAACTCTTTCCTGAAGGGAACCTTTTGTGTATTACCGACACATTCCGCATGAAATTCGGAGCGTATTTCATAACCGTATTTCATAACTAATATTTTTAAGCCAGTAATGATCGTTTAAGTAATTTTCTGAAGGGGACCTTATATGGACGATAGGGTAAATTATATACCGATCCTTCCTAAATTTGGTGGAGAGATTAAACTTATGTGCGTCAATTTTCGTCACATTCACATTTTTAAGCCAGTAATGAGCATTGTAGTTATTTGCAGAGGGGGACCTTATATGGGGGAAGGGTCATTTATGGGCCGATCCAAAAAAATTGGTACAAGTGTTTTGGCTCGTAAGAAACTTACGTGTGTAGCATTTCATCGCTTTACTCGTATTTTTAAGACAGTAGTAAGCGTTTAAGCTATTTCCTGAAGTGGACCCAATAGGGGGAGTAGGGCCAATTATGGACCTATGCACATAAAAGTTATTAAAAAGATTTTGGCTCGCGAGGAACTTAATTGTGTAAAATTTTATTGCTATATTCGTATTTTTTAGCCAGTAATGAGCGTTAAAGTCATTTTCAGAAGGGGACCTTATATGGGGGATAGGGTCATTTATGGGCCGATCTTAAAAAAAATTCGTAGAGCGATTTTGGTTCGTAAGAAACTTACTTATACTGAATTTCATCGCTATACTCGCATTTTTGGACCAGTAATGAGTGTTAAAGTAATTTTCAGAAAGGGACCTTATATGGGGGGTATGGTCATTTATGGGTCGATCCTCAAAAAATTTGATAGAAAGATTTTGGCTCATATGAAACTTATTTATGTCGAATTTCATTGCTATACTTGTACTTCTAAAGCAGTTATGTCCGTTAAAGCTGTTTTTTGGAGGTCCACTTGTATGGGGGCAATCCGAAAAAGTGGACCGATATTGCCCATTTTCAATACCAAACAAACCTTAAATATAGAGAATATTTATGCAAAATTTCAACCGTCTAGCTCCTCTCGTGTGGTCTCTATCGTGATTTCAACAGATAGACGGAGAGACGGACGGATGGACGGACGGACGGACATGGCTATATCGTCTTAGAATTTAATAAGAAGCCGAAATATATATACTTTTATGGGTCTATGACCAATATTTCGATGTGTTACAAACGGAATGACAAAATCAATATACCCATCTTTTTCGATGGTGGGTATAAAAAAAAAACTCTATATGATATTGATTTGATGCTACGCACCTTTTTAATTTTTGAATAACAATGAACAGCTGTAACACCAAATTTCTAGGCTAAATATAAAAAACATGAACCGATTTTCAAGAAATTTGGCAACAGACAGTGTATTTTTAGAATCAACTTTTTGATCTGGATTTTATGCTTCATGAAATTTTGCATGACAACAGTTCTATCGTGGAAAGTTTGGTTAGTTTGAGGAAGAGAATGTTTAATACATTAAATCCGAATAAATACACCTATACCACTAATTTCGGTCCTGTTATACCTGTTAACTGTTTAAAAATTTACTTAACTCTCAATTCGAGAAAAAATAATGATCCGTAATCACTCATATTTTTCATACAAAAATATAAAATTAAAATTTATTGTTAAATCGAGATAACAATAAAAATCTGCAATAAGTTAAAAAACCATCAAAAATTATCTTGATATAAATTCGGTTGCCATTTTTTAAATGCAGCTCAAATCTAAAAAACCATGATATGTATTTGACTACTCATTAGAGAGTCCTGAAAGACAGAACTTTTGCAAATCTTATATAGGTATACCTCTGAAACGATGCATATAAAGCATTGTTCATATAAAATATAGATAATTCATCTTTCAATATCTTTTTACCAAAAATTCTGCACGTATGTAGCACCGTATTTATACCAAGCTTTTCAAATTAAATAATGATTTTTAATAATTCCAGCACACATTTTCCATTTACCACTAACAAATTCCGAAATTTTTTAATTAGAGGGAGATGTGGATATTTTAATTAGTAAAATTATTTGGTAACTTTTTTGTATATCTAACGATATTTGATCTTTAAACCTTAATTTCTTCGGATTTAATAAGTGGTATCTAAATCCATCTAAAACTTAAGTGCGGATGCATAAAAGCTAATGAATAAAAAAAATATTTTTAAACATATTTTTTTATAAATGGATGTATTTTTGAGAAACAAAGACGAAAAAACGGTGGTTTTACTCTTTAATGAACAACTCAAAATTGTTTGTCAAATTAAAAATAGTTTTGTTTTCTCTGTCAATATTCGAGGATTCTTCACATTTCCCTAGGGCAGAAAAAACGTAATTTTGTTCTTTTTAAAGGAATTTGAAATCAAAGAGCCCAAATTTTTCATGATTTTGTGCAGAATTTCTCATAATCGTTTCAGAGTTTTATTCAATTGCATGTACTTTTTCAAACAGCAAAAAATCGCTTGAAATTTTATATTATACTAGCTGCGTGCACCCGGCGTTGCCCGGGTTTCTTCAAAAATTAAAAAAAATATTTTTCTATCTGTAATGACTTTTTTTGAAATAGATATCAAAATTTATCTTATAACGATAAAATAGTTATTTTATTTTTCTGCCTTTTTTTAATCCTTAAAGTCAGTTTTTGGACCAAAAAGTCCAAATAAAAGTTTAGAAGTTTAAAATGAGCTTAAATTAGGAAATTTTGACAAATTTGTAGAAAAACTTAAAAAACTTTTTTTGAGAAATTACACTGAAATCAGCATTTTCAATCACTTGGAGGGAACTAAGGACACTTTCAAATGATTTGTTTTATTTTTGCAACTGGCCTATTAATATAAAATTTTATGAACCTAATCAAAATTAGTTCCACATGTGCATAAATGTTAGTACCCTCACTACGGAAACAACAATTTTGTCAAGTGATCTAAATATTAGATAGTTAAATGGGTTTTAATAAAAAGTAGCTTGCTGGTGGAGGTTATTTAAGATTCGGCTCAGCCGAATATAGCACTGTAACTTGTTAAAATCTCTATACGCATTTGTAATCAGTTACCATGGATTTACAACACATGTTCATTAAAAATTCTAAAAAGTAAATTTTAAAAATGTTGATCGTCATATTGGATCCGGCATTTTTAATTTTTTCTTACAAAATCTTAATTAGCGTTCCCAAAAATCTTATATGTGATATTTATTTATTACGTAGATCCAATGGTCTACTTATTGACCAAAAATTTCATTTTTGGCTTTGTTTGATCCGCCATATTAGATTCAGTTTATTGGGATTAGAAAGTTAAAATTAGCATGTGTAATAAGACCTACAAAACGTTTTCATTAAAAATTCCATTAAGTAAATTTTAGAAATTTTTAACCGCCATTTTGAATTTACAATTTTTTCTTGCAAAATCTTCATCAGCGCCTCTGAAGACCTTATGTAATATTTATTTATTATGTGGATCCAAAAATTGGATTTCTGGCCCAGAGTGACTCGGTATAATCTTTGAAATATAAAATATCTTCGATTTTTTCGAAATGAATCTCAAAAATTTTGCAATATTCTGCTGATTACGGGAAAAATAATCTTAAAATTTTTGTAGAGTATTTTTGTTGCATAAAATGGAGAGGCATATTATTATAGCTTTTTATAGAAATAGGTGTCAAAATTGTTCAATAGCTTATACAGAAAAATGTTTAAAAAAAATAGTTTAGCATTTAGTATAGTCCATTTCAGAATTTTTTTAGATTTGTTTGAAAATTATATGCCCCATTAAAAGTTGTTTTGCGGACAATGACAAAAATTTTAAATTTTTTTCCCGCGATTACGAAATTTTTCGAAAAGATTGTATAATTTTTTTTTTGAACATGTATGTTCTGAGATCAAGATTTTTAATCGCAGGCAGGGAACTGAAGACCTTTTCAAAATTTATTTTTTATTTTTGTCGTATTTAGTACATTAGAACGCATCGGTTGATAAGTATTCCTCCAAGAAAGTGGTCCCTTTCTTTTGAGCAAACAAAGGGCCCATTATGAAAAAAAACAAGTAAGAGTGTTAGATTCGGCTATGCCGAATCTTATATACCCACCATAATCCTTACTTATGTCGAATTTCATCGCTATATTCGTATTTTTAAACAAGTTATGGCTGTTAAAGCTGCTTTTCGAGGGGCCACTTGTATGGGGGCTATCCGAAAATGTGGACCGATATTGCCCATTTTCAATACCAAACAAACCTTACCTATAAGAAATATTTATGTGAAATTTCAACCCTCTAGCTCTTTCCATTGGGACTCTATCGTGCTTTCAACAGACAGACAGACGGACAGACATGGCTAGATCGTCTTAGAATTTAATGAAGACCCAGAATATATATACTTTTGTGGGTATATGACCAATATTTCGATGTGTTACAAACGGAATGACAAAATTAATATACCCCCCATCTTTTTTGATGGTGGGTATCAAAAAAAAAAATATTTTATTTCAATTCTTAAACCGTGAGCCTCAATTATGAACCGATACTCATAAAATTTTGTACATTCAGGGCTATACTCGTATTTTAAATAAGGAACACTCGTAGTTTATTAGCCAAAACTCTTTCCTGAAGGGAACCTTTTGTGTATTACCGACACATTCCGCATGAAATTCGGAGCGTATTTCATAACCGTATTTCATAACTCATATTTTTAAGCCAGTAATGATCGTTTAAGTAATTTTCTGAAGGGGACCTTATATGGGCGGTAGGGTAAATTATATACCGATCCTCCCTAAATTTGATGGAGAGATTAAACTTATGTGCGTCAATTTTCGTGACATTCATATTTTTAAGCCAGTAATGAGCATTGTAGTTATTTGCAGTGGGGGAAGGGTCATTTATGGGCCGATCCAAAAAAATTGGTACAGAGGTTTTGGCTCGTAAGAAACTTACGTGTGTAGCATTTCATCGCTTTACTCGTATTTTTAAGACAGTAGTAAGCTTTTAAGATATTTCCTGAAGTGGACCCAATAGGGGGAGTAGGGCCAATTATGGACCTATTCACATAAAAGTTATTAAAAAGATTTTGGCTCGCGAGGAACTTAATTGTGTAAAATTTGATTGCAACATTCGTATTTTTTAGCCAGTAATGAGCGTTAAAGTCATTTTCAGAAGGGGACCTTATATGGGAGATCATTTTCTAAAGGACCTTACAAGGGGTGTAGGGTCACTTATGGGCCGATCCTAAAAAAAATTTGTAGAGAGATTTTGGTTCGTAAGAAACATACTTATACCGAATTTCATCGCTATACTTGCATTTTGGGACCAGTAATGAGTGTTAAAGTAATTTTCAGAAAGGGACCTTATATGGGCGGTAGGGTCATTTATGGGCCGATCCTCAAAAAATTTGATAGAAAGATTTTGGCTCATACGAAACTTATTTATGTCGAATTTCATCGCTATACTTGTACTTCTAAAGCAGTTAAGCCCGTTAAAGCTGTTTTTTGGAGGTCCACTTGTATGGGGGCAATCCGAAAAAGTGGACCGATATTGCCCATTTTCAATACCAAACAAACCTTAGCAATAAAGAATATTTATCGTGATTTCAACAGACAGACAGCCGAAATATATATACTTTTATGGGTCTATCACCAATATTTCGATGTGTTACAAACGGAATGACAAAATCAATACACCCCCCATCTTTTTTGATGGTGGGTATAAAAATTAAGTTTAAAAAACATTGAAAAAAAACTAAAGAAATTGTTTTTGGAAACAATGAAAAAATACGTACCTATCTGCGCTCCTTTGGACAATTTTTGCTAGGACCAATAGGTGAAAAGTTACACTCATTTGAATAAAACCCTGTATGACCACGATGTCCAACTTTGAACTCTTCTAAGTCCAGCAGTTCTGGACCGACCGCGCTGAAAATTTGTGTCTGGCCTACTATCTATTAGTACTAACCTTGGTGCCAATTCACGAAATTCACCCAAAACATTCTTTATTATCCGGTACAGTTTGGTATTGAAAATCAGTAAGATCGGTTCACGACGTAAAAAGTTATAAATACAAATTTCAGACTACCTCGAAAAAAATAACGTTTTTTCCAATTCTTAAGTAGTTTTCTCAGAAGCTACCAAAGATATTTCGATGAATTTTGTCACACATTATTTTTTGTGCCAGGGATCAAGTATGTTCAAACTCATAATAATTGATCCAACATTTCCTATAGCCCCATACGAAGGTGTATATTCCCAGAAATTAGTTTACCGTTAACAAGTTACAGTGCTATATTCGGCTGTGCCGAATCTTAAATACCCTCCACCAGCAAGCTACTTTTTAAAAAACCCATTTAACTATCTAATATTTAGATAACTTGACAAAGTTATTGTTTCCGTAGTGAGGGTACTAAGATTTATGCATATGTGGAACTAATATTGATTAGGATCATAAAATTTTATATTAATAGGCCAGTTGCAAACATTTTAATATAATGATTTATTTATACACAAACATACTCATGTCGAATTTTATCTGGATATAATCATTTAATAATGAATTAAGTGATATTAAGTGATTTTCAGAAGTAAAATTCCGTACAACGATTTACATATACATATATACAAAATACACATTTATGTCGAATTTTATCCCGATAACTTTGATTGTCAATGTGCGTTTAAGTAGTTTTCGGAAATGATCCTTATATGGGAGTTGTGACCAATTATGAACCGATCAAGAAAAAATTTCTTATAATGATTTATATGCAAAAAAAGAAATTCAAGTCGAATATTACTCCAATATATTTATTAATTAATGAAATATGTGCGTTTAAGTGATTTTCAGAAGTGGACTTTATATAGAAGCTATGACCAGTTACGGGCCTCTCCAGAAAAATTTCGTAGTGATTCATATGTATCAGGACCGTAACAGTTACAAGTTTTATCAAAAAAGTTAATTTATAACAGTTATTTTGTGACTTTAAAAATAAAAATCCATCTGAAAAAGTTGTTTTTAAACCTAAAAATAAAAATTCAAATGAAACTTTTAAAAAAAGAGTTTTATTTTTCCGTCATAAAATAAAAATTATTTGAGGAGTTTTATTTTTTCCGTCAGAAAATAAAACTCATTTTCAATAAGAAATCAACTATTTAATGGACTTGGTCAGATATACTAATAAAATAAGAGATTGAAAAAATATATAAAAACATTGTTAATTGTTTGACTGGGAAAACAAAACTCCCCAAATGAGTTTTATTTTCTGATGGAAAAAATAAATCCTCACATAACTTTTATTTTATGACGGAAAAATAAAACTCATTTTTTAACTGTTTCAATCAGACTTTTATTTTTCCGTTAAAAAATAACTGCTATTTGTGGAGCTAAGATCGTTTTTTTAAATCACCATATATTCTGAAAAAGTACTTCAATACGAGTATATTGGTATATAATAGTATAGGCCTACGTTGACTCCAATATAGAGATTTTTTGGGTTAAAAATTTCAGAATAACTGTTATTTACAGTATATATATGTATGTATGTACACAGAACATATTTGTGTCGAATTTTATCAAGATAGCTTTATTTGACAATGAAATATGTAAGTTTAAATGATTTTCGGAAGAGGTCCTTATATGGGACCTATGACCAATAATGGACCGATCCGGGGAAAAATTTTTACTATGATT